>NC_056744.1:492793977-492856477 GCF_019279795.1 Protopterus annectens
GTCGATATTAGAACACTCAACATTTTGAATGTTCGGTGTTCTAATATAGACCCTATATATACATATATATATGTATATATATATATATATATATATATATATATATACACACACACACACACACACACACACACACACACACACACACACACACACACACACACACACACATAAAAACATATATATAAAATATGCATAGAAATGGGTCTACTTCAAAATATTGAAATCTCATAACACTGAACTTCAAAACACTGAGACCATAACATCAAAAAATCCAAAACAACAAAACCTCAGAACACTGAAACATTGCATCGTAAGATTGAAAACTACAATGCACATGTAAATAAAATCCCCTCCATCTATAACAACACCAAACTAACAAACATACTTTTACTACATTTCTGCAGGGGACAAGCCTCCCTGCACCCCCACACACCCAGTAAATTTAATATACCATCTCCAAGATCGCACTACAGTGGAAAAAAGTTAATTTCCTAACCTCACTGTATCACATTTTTTGGTTACAGACATTATTTATACATCTATTTACGTATACGTTGGTCAGTTGTAGTCTTTGGGCAGTAGTAGAACAACCAAATTTTGGTAAAAATGACCCATCACCAACTAGAAACTATTAGTTTCATGCTTCAGGATGGTCTGAGTGCCTAAGACAGGCTATCCAGTTTGTGATGCATTGAGTCAGGCCAATGCAGGATTCCAAACATTTTTGAATGGTTGTTGCCTAACTTGAGAAAGTCGGGACCTTCGCCCTCTTCAGTTCCTGTACCACTCCTCCCAGTCCATACACTAGATTAGCCTCCCATTCTATAATTCTTCCCATAATCACCAGAAATTGCATTTATTCCCTTACATTCAGTGGCAGACACTTTAGAGTTATTGTGCACACCCTGTTTCTCCTCTAGTATGATTTTTTAAGTCATGTCATTATTACTAGGATTTCCATTGTTTTGCATCAGATTTACTCTGCAAGGGAGTTCTGAAAATATCTATTTGATCCCTAAGAAATTTCATCTTAGTTCTTGCTTCTCTGGTTCATATAGGTTGTTATTTACCTGAACTAAAGGCATAGATGTTAATGTTCTCTTTTTACTAGATTCACTTATAAAATATATATCCTTGCCTTCTGGCAATATCCTGACTAACTCTATAGTTTACCCATTCATTGTTATCTCATATGAACCCTGCCATATAGTTAAAAATTGTTTCCAGCTGTGGTAACCAAAATTAACATCTGTTGTCTTTATTACATTATGTAGTTCTTGCAACTTGACATGACAGGACTAGCATGTCTACTTGAGACTGATGTTTGGTTGGGTCCTTTGGAATGATGGCCAGCATTTCAGGGAGCAGTTACCTAAAACAGATATCTTTTCTATACTGAGGTTTCCAACTGCAGCTTTAATGTTTACACGTGTAAAAAAATAGCTGTTTTTTGTTTGTGTACCCCACAGATCCAGTATATCACAGAGAAAGGTGTATACACCTTTTGCATTTTATGTTGTGAACGACTTCTGAATTCTGAATTTGCAAAGTTTGTAGAATTTCTGGATAATCACTAAAAGCATCTCTGGTTTCTCCACATGTTGATGAGTTTCCTTTCCACAAGTGACAGGTACACAACACAAGATACTAAGGAAAACAACATTACTCACTGCTTTCCATATGAAGTCACTGTTGGTGTAATTTCTAAGTGCTCAGTGGCAGTGATTCCTTGCAATAGGAGATAACGCCTGACACCCTGCTAGACAGGGGTCTAGGGAAGTAAATACTGTGGGAAGAAATAGCCAGGGAATTGTTAAGGCTAGGCTTGTATAGGCCCTAGGGTTGATCACCTAGTACTAACCTATGAACCTATGCCTTTCTTCATGTTTCTGCAACCATGCAGTTGATATATTTAAGTTTGGGAGTTATTCCCCTGCAAAAAAATAAATAAATAAATATTTACAGTTTACTTTTCAACCTTGTCTGCTTTAGGCATTGGTTCTTGGTGTTATGTTGTATCGGGCTTGGGTATTTTGGTTTCATAAGTGGAACTAGGCATCATTACATGTTCTGCCAAAAGTGTTTTGTGTCCAAGTGGCAGCTTTCCTCATACTGTCTTCTTTTGTCATTTCATTTTCTGGCCTGAGTTGTAAGTAAAGACTAACTTTTGCCTGTGAAATTCTTCTGTCTTGCTTATTAGGAACATTTTTTTATTACACTCACTGTAGTATCATTGTTGATTTTATTTGCACATGTTAAACCATGTTTCTTGTTAACCATCATCAGTTTTAATTTTAAAGCAGATGCCATGCCCTTTAACTTTGTCTGACCTCCACAGATACAAGTGATGCATCCACACTATCTTACATGTCTATACCCTTCATCTCAGCCTGTTTTGACTGAATGTCTTGCTTTACCGTAGATACATCGAGGATGTTTACAGTTTTTATACTGCACTTTTTGTCAGTTAGAATTTTCAGTTACTGCAGTCTTACTTACATTGTGCACCAAGTATATTGTCATCTCAAATATGGGAAAGTAGTAGAAACATCCTGCTCATCTTCTGCCTTCTGGACAAAACATACACATCTATTCTGAATATTTTGAACCCTGTGGTGGTCTCTTATTGCAGTTTTACTTAGCCTGTATACCAACACTCTTTGCAGCTTTAAAAGTATGGGTAAGAAATAGAAACATCCTATGCACTTTTTTCCCCTACAACTTTAGCCATATTTTACCAAAACAAATAACTGGAGGAGAAGAAGGCACGGATCAAGGCAGAAGTGCTGTATCCAAAAAATAAAAAGTCAACAATCCACAAAAGGTAAATGTAATGCTGCAAGGCCAATAAACGCTCCAAGGTACGATAAGTATCTTTATTAACACAAATTGCAGTGTGTTAATAAAGATACTTATCGTACCTTGGAGCGTTTATTGGCCTTGCAGCATTACATTTACCTTTTGTGGATTGTTGACTTTTTATTTTTTGGATACAGCACTTCTGCCTTGATCCGTGCCTTCTTCTCCTCCAGTTATTTGTTTTGGTGAGGTTTGGTTCCTGGTTTAGCCATATTTTCCCTTGCTATAGTCAAGGTGGCATCTTCTCATTATCCCTTTAAATTTTCATGGACTTACTTGAAGTTCAGTCAGCTTAGGAATTTATTTAATATCAGCCTGCTGTAAAGTAAAAGGTACTGCTTCCTCATCTCCCTATACAGTCACTGGGGTTTCAGTGCGTAACTCTTCTCATAGAAATTGCAACTCATACAAGTATTCTCTAATGTCACTTGCTGTCTCCACCTTATCTGTTTTTTTCTTGTTTCTTTTTTTTTTGAATCTTATGAATAGAACACTCCTTTTTGCTTATATCTCCAATATTTTGGCTCAAAAGTTATATCCTCGGGGTCTGTTCAAGGCTATGCTGTCTCCCATTATGCATTACCTTCTTTTCCTCTCTCTTATGCAGCTCACTGTCTGTCTCTGAGTAATGGAACATCATACTCTCAGTCTTTCTCCTTCTTCCTCCCCAAGCTGGTGTCCCTTTATTATAATGTGACCGAGTTCCTCTTCTTCTCTTTTTCTTGTCTAGATTGGTGCCCAGTCATCTCACTGTAACTGAGTGCCACCCAATCAATGTCACCTTTTGCAAATGGTACCTTATAACAGAATTTAGCTTCAGTTTTACTTACTCCTTACCTACAGGTACCTGTTGCATAGAGCCTTCCTTTATTTTTACTTTCTGTCTTGCACTGATAGAAGTGGATTTAGAATGCTGACCAGATACTGTTTCTCCATCTTATCCATGGTTTTAAAATCTTTCTTATTGTTAAATGTTCTCCTGTTAGTATGTCAGTGTTGCTTAGAATTCACCATTCCTGGTCTTTTCTGGTTTAGCTTGACTGAAAGCTTAGAATTAAGCTCAAGTTGTGTGTCTACCATATGTTGTAGCACCACTTCCTTAGAATATACCCTCTCAACGAATGATTCCTTCTATTCTATTCTGTTCTGTTTCTTACATCTACTCCATGTTCTACAACATTTTAGTCTTTAATAAAGGTTGACTACCAAATTTCTAAATTTCTAAATTTCAAAACATCGAACCTGATTACTTAAGCCCAGAGGATTGAGGTTTTGAAATATCGAAACCTGCCAATGGAGATCGCCATATACTGCAGAACGGGAACTTTACCATTCTCTTTACTGTAGTGCGATCTCAGAATTGGTATATTTAAGTAGCGGGGGATTGGGGGGGGGTGAAATTATAACTTTTAACATTTTGGATATATATATTTTTAGTTTTGATATTTCAAAACTTCATTCCCCTGGGCTTCGGTAATCAGATGTTTGATGTTTTGAAATTGTGAAATTTGGTAGTAGACCCTTTAATAATACTTCCACTGTCCAAATTATATAATACATTTTCAGGATGCAGTGAGAATTCTAATCTTTGCATGACAATACTTCTGGTCTGCAATGTCTTGTTAAATAGGTTTCTTACTTTTCTTACTAATTTTGCTCTGCAGTATTTTAGTGTGTAAGTTCTTGCCTTCTACATGTTCTTCTCCTAACAGTTGCTCTATCATAAGGGGTAAATTGACATATCTTTCAAAATAGTATATCATCTTCTTTTCTATGTCTCACTAGCCATATTTTTCTACATACAGAGGTCTCTTATAACATCTCTTGATCTTTGTTTTATTCATACACTTGAATGAAGTTATCTGGAAGTTGATCCCACTCCCTTTTTCCACGTCAAGAAGACATATCAATTGGTTTAGTAATTGCAGATTTCCCTCGCCCCACTGATAGGGCAATCTGCTAAATGAAGTATCTTCTTCCACTGCCTACATAACTGCTTAAAGTGAGGAAATATTTCACTGTTATCATGTCGCATGTTAAACTAAGAACAACAACAAATGGATAAATTACCTTTCCAAACTCCATTTGCATTGCTGTTTGAGTAATGGGATTCTGTTCCTTATCGTCACGAATGCATACCACTTCACCTGCTTTGTTAATATGTTTTTTGTCTTACAAACATGTCGCTCTTTTAAAAATGTTTCAGTGCTGGATAAGTCTAGCAGTATCTATAGATCTCTGACATTAAATAAGATATTTTGTAATGGGACAATAAATTAATGCATTGTCAACCCTCACAGTGCATACTTTTTTACATTCTATAGAAATAATATAATTTTACAGCCAATTTGTTAGAGATAATGATTTTCAAAGGTGATGGAGTGTTACTGTCATTAGTACAAGATATAACTATGTGATTTTTCAAACATTTAAAAACAAGCATGTTTACAGCTGTTGCTTTGTGTTTATTGTCAATATTAGACACATCTTACTATGTGAATAACAATAAAAATACACAGAGAATAGTGGAAACCAACTGGTGAATCCTCCGTTGCTGAGAATATAAACAAATGTATAAAAAAGAAAAATAGAGTTCTATGGTTTTACATCTTGCTGTTTTTTTCTGCATTTCATGAGCTGAATTGTGATTTATACCTGGACTTTGGATTTTTGCCATTGCCTAGTTTCCTCCGTTGCCTATTTCTCTTTTTTTTATACATTTTACTATGTGCCTGAACAACTCAGTTCTACACATAATTTCATGGCATAACAATCTTTGTACTAGAGCAACAGAAATTTCAGAGTTTTAGGGTCAGTTTGTCACATCCACTTTCTTAAAGCAATGAGTAAAGATCCCTTATGTTTGCTGGGTACTATCACATTTATCTTTTTAGTTTTATCATGTTGAACCTCAATATATAACCGCAAAGTTAATATTTTTTTAAGTCAGATCACTGTGACCTTACCATTTGTATATAAGGAAATATTGTTATGCCTCTGAGATATATGTACATGCATACACACACATACATACACACAGACACATAAACACACACACACACACACACACACACACACACACACACACATATATATATATATATATATATATATATATATACACACACACACACACACACACACGCATATATATATATATATATATATATATATATATGTGTGTGTGTGTGTGTGTGTGTGTGTGTGTGTGTGTGTGTGTGTGTGTCTGCGTGTGTGAGCATGTGTGTGCGCACACGCATGTGTATGTGGGAAAATTACCTGCACTATGTTGAGAGACATAATTAAAAAATACTGAGTTGCCTTTTTGGACTGCTAATAGTTTTTTTTTTCCTTCATAAAATGTTCCTTATCATATCTATACTAATGGTGTGCAATGTTTTATGCTTGTTATTGTTTGAATGAATAATATAAATAGCAAAGATTCCCTCACAAGCATGCCATATTCACTTATGTTGAATAGAAGAAATGGAATAAAATAATACTTATCAAGCAAAAGCCTTGATGTTCTTGTTTCTTGCTTTCTATGTACTTCCTCCTTCCATGTGTATTAAGGTTTTTTTAATGTGATATTATAAATGCCCCATACTTTTTTCCAAAGAAAGGTACATAACACTTTTCCTGCTCTATCTCCTTCATGTCTAAAACAGCACCTATGCATTGCAAGGTATAATGCCCACAGAAGTGAGAGAGCATCCATGTGCTTCCATATGTACTCCTGCCAAACAACACAGATTTGCAGTAGTTATGCTCACACCATCCAGGCAAAAATGGATTCACTATAGTACCTGTTTTTCTATTTTTAGAGTAATGAAACAAAAGCAGATAGTCCCATATACAAAACTGCCATTCCATGCAAATTATTGGTGTCAGTAGCACTGGGATACTTGTCTGGTTATCATGCCCAATCTATTGCTCAGCAGCAAGGCAAATAAATATAATGTTAATTTGCCAATACTCCTTTTTCTTGTTAACATTTGTTGACTTTTAAGAACTTTATTTTACTAAGTATACTCCAAACATGAACAGCACTGCTGTTAACTGCTGTTTCTCATGGGGCTGCAGCACAGATATCTGTTTATGTTGTTGAACAGCCAGGCAGTTTTGGGGATGTCTGTTCTGTCTTTTCTTCTTGGCACCGCATTTCCATCATTACTACTCTACAGGTTTTAGAAGAAGCACAGCAGTGCAAGGAAATGGATTTTTTATTCAGGTTACATTTATTACAATCAGAAGGAGGATAAGGCAAGATATCTAAATTCATTTTTTTTTCTAAATCAACATCTTGTGTTTAGTGGCTGGTGCACACGCTTGTGTGCATATGTATAAACGTGTGCATATTTGTCTGGGCATGGTTGTGCTTCAGTGTATGTGTGTTTGCTTGTGTGTGTGCTTCTGCATGTGTACCTAATCATGTGTGTGTGTGTGTGTGTGTGTGTGTGTGTGTGTGTGTGTGTGTGTGTGTGTGTGTGTGTGTGTGTGCTGTGTGTTTTCAGCATGTTTTGCATTGAACTTTTCGAGATAGGGTCTTCTTTCCCTATAATCAAAGCAGCTCTTAATACTTTCTGAAGACCACAATGATAAACTAAAAACAAGGAGTGAAAATGAACCTGAAGTTTGATTTTATGAGTATCACAGCATCCCTATTTTTGCAAAATGTCTATCATTTTACATCATGCCTTAAGTCTGTTACCTGTAAAAAATCTGTGTTTTTTACAAATGCCACAGCATTGCAAAGTGTAAATAATAACAGCCATCTGCGTTTTACAATTCAGATAAAGCATGCACATGCAAACCCTATTATAATAGCAATTCTTATTATAAGACACTGTGAACTACAATGTGAATCTGTATGTTTGCATGCGCGTGTATGTATGTGTGTACATGTGCGCATGCACGTATGTTTGTGCAAGTGCATGAACTTGAGTTTGCATATGTGTATATGTATGTGCATGTGTAATCGTATGTGTGTATATGCTTGTGTGTGTGTGTGTCTGTGTTGATGTGTTGCATAAGTACGTGCACACTCACATTTGTGTGTATATGACTGTGTATGGTGAAGAAGATTTGGGGGAGAAAGGAAGAAGGCAAAGGGAAACAAGGGGCTCAGCAAATAGGTGGATTGATTATGTGACAGAAGAACTATGAAAGTTAGGCATGATTATTGAAGAAGGTAGGACATTGACATTGAAGTGAGATAGATGGAGCTAGTTGACATGATAATCCAACCGCATGTAGGTGATAGGAAAAAGGGGCTTGATGATGATGATGATGATGATTGTGGTCATATATGAGTGTGTGTGTGTGTGTGTGTGTGTGTGTGTGTGTGTGTGTGTGTGTGTGTGTGTGTGTGTGTGTGTGTATGTGTGTCTATGTGCATGCCCTGTATGCATGTATTTATTCATTTTCTCATAATCTGCTATCTGATGTGTACGCAGATAGCAAAGTGGCTGTAATTGTTTGGCACATTTGTATGTTGGGAGATGCAATGAGATGAAGCATATGAGTCTGATAGTAACAAACTGAAATATGCAGTGTGAGATAAATGTTTCTTTCTTTCTTTCTTTCTTTCTTTCTTTCTTTCTTTCTTTCTTTCTTTCTTCCTTTCTTTATCTATTTTGTCTCCCACACACCTGAAAATCATCTGAGTGAGGGCTTGTTCTTGATTGCTGGGTATTACAATTTATCGGTTGTTTCCCTGGTCTAAACTAGGGAACCCCCTAAGCAAGTAGCTCTTTTGCATGCACCACCCACCCACCCACTTGGATGGGCATGCCTGTCCTCCCTGCATGAGCCAAACACCTGTCACCTGTCCTGCTACTCAAACACAGGTCACCTGGGCATTAGTTAGGGCTTTATCCCTCTAGGCCAACAATCGCGGCTAATATGCTTCTGTTTTTCATGGGTCTCACAATTGCCATGTTGTGTGCGTGGAGAAGGATCAGGCTGCATTTTAGAGGAGGTCTTTACTTTGAACATTTTTGGCAAGCTGTTTTGCTGTCAGCAGCAACTATAAAGTGCACTTGTGCATTGCAGATACAGTGTAGCAGTGCAGTGACTCGGTAAGTGCGATACTGTGATTTGTAGTTATTTAAAATTATGAATATCAAAAGCATTAATATTTATGTTAAAAGAATGGACTATTAACTACAAAACTGCTTTGCAGTAAACTGAGGATCACATCTGTTCAAACCAAAGTCACACTGATAGGTGGGGTGTATCTACAATGGTTAAAGGAATAGTAATAGCTGTCTGTAGAACTATAACAATAAAATGTATGTATAATCTAATTACTTGCTCAATACAAAATCACTATCAGGAGTATAGCCAGGGTGAGGTTAAAGGGCAGTCAGCCCCAGTGCAAATTGTCAGGGGGTTTATCAGAAGATCCCTTTTGGTCTCAGGACAGTATCGACAGCAATCCGAAATGAGATACTGTGCATGTGTGCGTGTGTGCATGTGCGTGTATGCTTGTGTGTGCGTTTGTGCGTGTGTGCGTGTGTGTGTGTGTGTGTGTGTGTGTGTGTGTGTGTGTGTGTGTGTGTGTATGTGTGTGTGAGAGAGACATAAACAGTAGCAGCTGCTCACTACAAATATACCAATCAGTATTCTGCAACTTAAATGGGGAAAGCGTTTTTTTTTCATGAAGTCCATTTCCAGGACTTCAGAATTTAATTGCTTTAGCTCTCTTTGCATGGACTTTATCAGCTGCTTGCTACAAATGTAGAAAACAGTAGCTACAGTTTAAAAGGAGAGTAGATGTTTTTTCCAGTACTGCTGCTTACTATAGTTTAATAGTAGGCATTTTATTTTTACTCCTCAGGTCTGTGGATTGAATGACTTTCTGCAACTTAGAGTTGTGGGGGCACAAGATTGGGGACAGCACCAGGCCCTAGAACAGATAGCTACACCTCTGATCACCATTTTATCTGGATGACATAAAAAAGTCCACTGTGAACAGGAGTGTATATTTTAATAACAGGAATTAAAACCTTTAAGAGAAATAAATTATTCTATGTTCCCTTACAAGCCACAATGTCTATGGAACAAATTCATCTGTGTGTTATTAATTTAAAATAATGACCCTTTAATTACTTCAGGGCATTAAATCATCTGCAGCTTTACTGAAGAAAAAAATAAAGGAAGGGGGTACGAAAGTGGAACGGCATGTTAACTAATGTTAGTAGAGTCTAGAAGGAAGATGACAAGATGAATAAGGATCAAAGCTAGATGAAACTGTGTTTCTGCCTAAATGAGATGGGAATGAATGGAATAACCTCACTCCTGTTACCTCACCTCTATCTCTCTCAGAATTAGACAACTGTCATCTGAAAGGGATTTGCTTGTCTCACCATGGAGTTTCTTCATCTTTTTATTGAATGCAAAAGCAAAAAAAAGATAGATATGCCTTTGTCACAACTAATCACTTAAGAGATTATGCAAACAGTAAGTGCTGTAGAGAGTTCTTGGGAATTGCCAATGCTAGCCATGATGATTGAGAGGAAAATGTCCAATATTGTTCTTACCAGTAAAGTCAAGAGCATGGCAATTAGTTACAAGTAGTTTTCATAATCCATAATAGTACTGCAACAGGGCTGGCCACTCAGTGGTGTAGGCCTTGGCTTTGGTTGATTGTCACTTTTGGATTGACACCCTGACTCCATGTACAAAAATGGGAAAAGGGATTGTGGATGGATGGATGGATGGATGGATGGATGGATGGATAACAGGTGCATGGTTAAAAAAACAACAGTAGAGGGGAAAGCGGAACAAGGCATAATAACTTAACTTGCTAGGAATGGAGATAAGCAAAATTGCAAATAATAAATAATAATCTTCCATAAATTGAGTCTCCACTTATAATCTTTGAAAGCCATTTCACTTACAGATGATTTATGCTCAGAAACATTTCTTCCTCAGCGAACCTTTCTGTTGCTGCCACTCACCTCTTTTCCATATTATAATTTCCTGATCAGAGGGAATGCAATTTTTGAGGCTGATCCATTGCCATTTCTGAAATATTAATTATCCAAGATTTATAAGCTCATATGTCAAGCTAACTATCTAACAGAAATTAAGAAGGATGAATGCCTTAACTCTGTGTTGATATTTTCTAATATCTGTCTCTCACTCACTCTCTCTCTCTCTCTATGTATATATGTGGGTCTATATTAGATCATCGACCTCTGAAAGAAGTGAACGATGATTAATCAACCCTATGTAAGCAAAAGCTTACAATCTCAGACTGTCAGAACAGTGATTTTTTTCCTAGGGGAAAAAAATCGCTGTTCCAAAACACATACACACAACACAAGCACACCAAACAAACAGCAATCCACACACATGCACCTAAAATCTTACAACTAACCCTACACTAAACTATACACACACCACTAACTATCCACTTACCTTAACCCAAACCCTAACCCTAAGGTCCGTCACTATTGCACACTCACGTCACCCGGTCCCTAACCCTAACTCACCTAACCCACCCTAACCCTCACATCCACACAATCGCAAACTTACCTGATCCCGACCCGTAACTTTCCACCACAGCGCTGAAAATACTGAAGCAACAGAAACGGACAACCAAATTCTTTCCCTAAGAAAGAATTGGGGTTTCTGTTGTTTCGATATTTTAAGCTTTCGCTCTGTAGGGTTCGTTATTAGAACTTTCGAAGGTTTTAAACCTCGATATTCTAATATAGACCCATATATGTGTATGGGTGTCTGACACTGTGCTGAAGATAATACTAAATAAAAAGTGTTAAAATATCAAAATGTTGAAAGGTGAAAATGTTGAACTCCCTGTAAGACTAACTAGAAACAAATGCTAACATGGCTCTTAAAGAGCAGGGAGTGAGGGTTGTAGTCAAAATAACTGCAGCACCATAAATGTAGAGCAGAGGACTTGCACCCCTATAGGACTCAGGTTAGCACTTGTTTGAGTTTTTGTAACAGGGATTTCAACATTTTCACCTTTTAACACTTTTGATTAAGTATTATGGATTCAAGATATCTATTTTCAGCAATGTCAGACACCCAAATATGTATCTCTCTCTCTCTCTCTCTGTCTCCCTATCCATCCCTCTCCATATATGTATATGTATATGTATATGCATGTATATATATATATATATATATATATATATATATATATATATATATATATATATATATATATATATATAATCACTATTATATCCCGAATGTTCAAACTACTGACACCCAAAATCGTAAGACGGAAGTACCAAAATAGCAAAATACCTAAACTACTAAATCCCGAAGCTCACAATCTCGAAATACAGAGAGTATCAGTGTGCTTTGAAGTAGCGTATAAAATGTCTACTTTGACATACATGTGCTGTACGGCAATAAACGAGGAAAAAATGTCCGACAACAGCTATAGTGCACCCGGAGATATTGGCAAATTGTATAGTCGAGTACAGTCTCAGCAAAGTAAAGATGTATTAGTTATTGAAAGTTATGTGTACCATCTAAAAAGGAAAAGGTATCCCCGGCATTACTGGTGCTGTAAGTTTAAATGGAGTGAAAGCTGCAAAGGGAGAACGGTAACATTATCATTATCCGCGGGTGAGCAATTGTTAAAGAGTATGCCTCATAATCACTCCGGAGATCCGTTTGAGGTTGAAAAATATAAAGTATGCGGTACACTGAAGGAGAAAGTGTGTATCTCTAGAGATGCACCTTGCATGCTACTGGAAGATGCTATGGCATCAACATCTTTACAATGTGTTGCAAGTCTACCTAATAAAAAAGCGCTATTACAACAGATTAGAAGAGTGTGAAGTAAAAATAGCAATGAAATGTGCATCTCTAATTTAACATTAGAAGCTCTTGACATCACCATGTTCCCCTTTCAGAGTGGTACATTTATTTTAAAGCGCATGGTAGATGAACCGTCTCGTAATACTGTAGTGGTGTTTAGCACTATAAATAATCTACATGATTTGAGTGTAGCTACTATATGGTTAATGGATGGAACATATTTCTCTAAAGGTGTGCTCTGCCGACAACTGTACAGTATTCATGGCATAGTCAAGTATGCTGGCTATAGTAAGTGTGTGCCGTTATTGTATTGTTTAATGTCGAAAAAGTCACTAAGGGCATACAATATGATGTGGCACTGTGTACTATACTTGTTGTCAGTACATGACTTCCCATTAACGCTACAGTTTATCCTTTGTGATTTTGAAGTGGCTGCTTTAAAAAGCATTAGATTAAACTTTGCAAATATTACATCGAAGGGTTGCTTGTTCCACTTCGGACGTAATGTTTGGAGAAAAGTGCAGCAGCTTGGACTGGGCTCACTTTATAATTCAAACCATTCATTTCAATTGGCGGTGAAATGTTTAGTTGGGCTAGCATTCCTTCCTGAAACAGACGTCATACCAACATTTACTGCCTTAAAGGAGATATTTCCAACAGAGGGAAAGGACATTGTACATTATTTTTCTGATTGGTACATGTTTGGAAAACTTAGAAAGTTTGCTACTCGATCTACTAGTATAACACGTTTTCCACCTCTATTTCCTATTAAATTTTGGAATGTGTATGAGCTAAATA
The DNA here is from genome assembly GCF_019279795.1 of Protopterus annectens. NCBI lineage: Eukaryota > Metazoa > Chordata > Ceratodontiformes > Protopteridae > Protopterus > Protopterus annectens. The sequence goes on from NC_056744.1 coordinate 492,807,445, forward strand.
GGCTATTCCTTCCACGTACGCAGAACTCGGTGGAAGCATGGCATCGCCGATTAAAATGTTTGACTGGTAGTAAGACAACTGATTTGTTGGTGTTGATGACTGCTTTGGGGAAAGAACAAAACCGTGTGGATGGATTGTGAGAACGTTTATTAGAAGGCTGTCCTTGCTCTCCTAAACGTAAAATGTTGGTTCAGCGGCATAGCCAATTTCAGCATGTTTTGGATAATCAAAACAGTTATTCACCTATAGAATTCATCAGAGCTATAGCTCGTTTATTAAAGATGTAAGAAATCTATTATGTCGTACTTTGATACACTGGTTGATGTTTAAGTTTACATGGGTTCACTTTTGTTTGTTCGTGGTTATTGGCTACAGTGAGTGTTACAAACTTGTAAAAGGGATCTGTGTGGATTTGATTTCTGGTGATATTCACATTTCTGGAGAATTGTTATGTAGCATTCCATGTGCTATTCATCTGGTTCAAGGTCTTTGTTTTCAATTTCAAGTATTTTACTGAGTGTGTTTCACTATTGCTGTTGTCAAACTGATTTAATTCGGTATTTTGGGCTTTCGTGATTGTGAGCTTCGGGATTCAGTAGTTTAGGTATTTTGCTATTTCGGTACTTCCGTCTCACAATTGTGGGCGTCGGAAGTTTGAACATTCGGGATATAGTAGTGATCCCATATATATATATATATATATATATATATATATATATATATATATATATATATATATATATATGTATATATATATATATATAGATATATATATATATATATATATATATATATATATATATATATATATATATATATATATATATGGGAGTTCTGCTAGTCAGTCAATATCTGTGTTTAATGGACCACATGTGGTCAACATATGCAGATGACTGATATAAGTCTATGATCAACAGAGTCAGGTAGGGGAATATTCTCTTTCACAAGGAATTATACAATCCCAGAGTTAGTATATATAAGTAGCAGGGTGCGGAGGAGCAGTGTTATTATTTATTTTATTGTTTTATGGAAATTGAATGCACCATGGTTCTTTCTCAGCATGTGTGGTGGTATGTCAACATTTGCTTTGTTGATCTTTTGCAGTCGATGGTTCCAAAGTCGATGTATAAGTTGCTGAATTAAAGTCAGTAGACCCATCTGTATCTATATCTATATCTATATCTATATCTATATCTATATCTATATCTATATCTATATCTATATCTATATCTATCTCACTATATATAGATTATATATATAGATTAGATATAGATATAGATATAGATATGGATACAGATACAGTTTCAGTCTGTAAGGGTGAACACATAGAAGAACATATGCTGTTTTTACCTTGTTTTTCAGCCTACAATCTGCCTTGCATACAAGATCATGGTACAGTGTGGTCTGGTAATTTGCCCTTTCCCCACTGTTGTGTGACCTCAGAGTTGCTATATATAGTTAATGGGGAATGGTGAGGGGCAAGGCCTGGCTTGCCCCCTGCGAAACATATGTATATATTTTTTTCTGTCATTCAACCTTTTTAAATATGCTCTAAAAGGATCAGTCTTTTTGTATTTGATATTTGGAGTATTTGGTATTTGATGACAGATTTATAGATTATAAATATATATGCATGCATCTATACATATATATATATATATATATAGGTTCATACTAGGCTATCTGCCCTAGGGCATTTATAAGCCTAGCCAGAGTGTGTTTGGCTTTCGCCACCCATTTTAAATGAATTTTGCTATGCCCTTTTTTGAGGTTAGTATACTGTGCCTCTGTCTAACAGTGACACAGAAGTGATACCCGGGATAAACCGCCCTTTTTTGAGGTTAGTATACTGTGCCTCTGTCTAACAGTGACACAGAAGTGATACCCGGGGTAAACCTACGATCCCCCATCCACTCATCAAGATTCCTCTTGAAGAGAGTCAGTGAGGGACTCTGCCTAACCTGGACTGGGATTTTATTCCAGAGTAAAGGGAGCCTCTGGGTTATAAATCTGTCCCTCCAGCATGTCCTATTTATTTCAGTGCTGAGATTCAAGTCTCTTGAGCACGTAGCTTGATGGGATTTGGATTTTCTGAGGTGCAGCATGTCCATTAATTCCGGGTTGGACATGGCTTTATACGTCAGGCACAGATCGCCTCTGAGCAGGCGGTATGCCACTGAGTAGAGCTGGAGTTTCTTTAACCGGGCAGCATATGGCATCTGTTTGAGACCTTTGATCCTCTTGGTGAGGTACTTTTGGGGTCTTTCCAGGTGCTGCAGGTGTCTGGTAAGGTACATCCCAAAAGGGGCATTGTACTCAATTATGGGCCTGATGAGGGATGAGTAAATAGGCACGATGACCTCCCCTGATCTAGATGTGAATCCTTTCATGATTAGGTGGGCTATATAAAATGTTTTTCTAACCACTTTGGCCACGTGGTTTTCAAATGAGAGATTGCTATCAACTTGGGTCCCCAGGTCCCTAATTACTTCTTCTGTACTTAAAGGATTTCCACCTATGTGGTAATTTGTGGGCACTTTGCTTTTGCCAAAGGGGATGACTATACACTTTTTGGCATTTAGCTTGAGGCCATGGCTCTGGCACCAGTTGTCTGTTTCTAGGAGGCCCTTTAGTAGGATGCTTGTGTTGGCTGGAGAGTTGATTATGGCACCTAGTTTGCAGTCATCTGCGAACTTGGTCAGCCACAGTCCTTCCATGTTGGCCTGTACCTCCGAGAAATATATACCGAACAAGAGAGGTCCCAGGACTGAGCCTTGTGGGATGCCACTTGTAATTGGTTTGGATTCTCACATAGCTACAGCAATTCTAACCATGTGGGTTCTGTCCTTGAGCCAGTTTGCAACCCATCTAGTGACATAGGGGTTTATATTTAAGCTGGTGAGCTTATCTATAATGCCCGATTGGGGTATTGTATCGAAGGCCTTTGCGAGGTCCTGGTAGGCTGTGTGGACCACCTTCCCCTCGTCAATGGCCTTGGTGACTGTTTCAAAGAAATCAACCCGGTTTAAGAGGCAGGATCTGCCATTAACAAAGCCGAACTGGGTAGCATCCAGTGTTTGTACGTCCCCAATATCTTTATTTATGAGGTCCATGATGATCCTTTCCATAGCTTTGCAGACCAAGCTAGTCAGGCTTATGGGGCGATAGTTTCCAGGATCCGTTGAGGCACCACCTTTGTGAAGAGGGACCACTGTTGCTGTACGCCACTCTTTGAGTACATATCCTGTAGTAAGGCTGAAATTGAACAGTAGTTTTATGTTTGGGTTTAGCTCTTCTTGGAGTTCATGTAGGACGCAGCCCGGGACACCGTCTGGTCCCATTGATGCTGTGTGTTTTGCTTTGGAGAGGGCGGCTCTTACCTGATCATCTGAGATGTCAGGGGGGCAGCACTCTGCTGGGATGGATATTTGCCCTTTTGGTGGGGTGTGGGGGGGAGAAGTTTGCACTGAACCTATCAGCTAGGATGTTGGCAATGTCTGTGGGTTCAGTGTATTTTTTGTCATTTTGGACTAATTCTGAGCATATCTGGGAATTCCCTCCCAGGTTCCTAACATAACTAAAGAAAGCCTTGTGATTATCCTTAGTGTCCTTGCAATTTTTCTCTCGAAGCTGGCCTTAGACGATTTTATGAGTGCCCGTAGTTTTTTGCTAATACTGATCAGAGATGCCTTCCCTTTTTGGGATTTTGCTCTATCATGTAGTAGCTTCCTCCTTCTATTGTATTGTTTGTTTATGGCTGGGGTCCACCAGACAGGATGCCTGCCTTTGGAGGATTGGGTCTTGGTTTTAGTTGGGATTGCATGATCCATGCATTCCTGAAGGTGTTCATAGAATGCGTTTATAAAGGATTCTGCAGTCTGGGCCATATTTTCCACAGGCCAGGGGGCTTTGAAGGATTCCACCTTGGTTTTGAGGAGTGTGAAATTTGCTTTAGAGAAGTTTTTCACTGTGGTTTTCTGGGCAAGGGGTGGGGTAGGGAGGTGAATATCCAGTGAGATTAGTTTATGGTCTGATCTTACCAGTGAGGGATACACTTCTGGTCTGGAGCATAGCGCCCCCATGTTGGTGATGATCAGGTCCAGGTATGTTTTCCCCTCTTTTGGGAGTGGTAACAAGTTGTTCCATAGCATTTGAGTTTATAAATTCTAGGAACCTTTGGGCTAGGGTAGTGGAGCTAGATTAATGCTCCCAGTCTATGTTTGGGTAGTTGAAGTCACCCAATATAATGGTGTTTGGAGAGACCTTCATATTTTCCAGTGTTCTCAGGAAGGCTGAGTGGGGTTCCTGGGTTTGGGAGGGTGGTCTGTAGCAGGCTATAAACTGGAAGGCAGTCTTACCCACTGTTAGCTGCACATGGATAGTCTCTGGTGCTTCGTGCTGTGCCACCAACCTGGAGGTGTGGGTATCTTTGACGAATATTCATACTCCCCCTCTTTTGCGTTTCGGTCAAAGTTTTGGGGCCGAAAAGCATGGTATGAGGTATAACCTGGTAGTGCTGGGGAACTCTATATATATGTGTGTGTGTGTAGATATATATATATATATATATATATATATATATATATATATTGGTGTAGAGCATTAAATTGACTGTGCACCTACACTGACTTCCAGATGATCAACAAAGGCTGACACACTGATGCATCCTCCATCAATTGCCCATAAGCAGACTAAACAAAATTAAAGTAATTTTGTATGAGGACAAGCCCCCTTGCAACCCCATACCCTCTGCTAATATATATCAGCTATGATATTGCACAATCTCTGGGGAAAGGAATATTGTCCTACTCGAGAACTGTCAATCTCACACACCTGTGGGCCATCTGTTTGCATCGACCAAATTATGTTGACCATACAGGTGTTAGTATAGATGCACAGTCCATCTAGTGCCCTCCACCGATATAAATACATATATATATATATATATATATATATATATATATATATATATATATATATATATATATATGGATCTAGGATGTTTGATTGAAAGATCAAACGTCCGAATCCATTAAGGGTGAGCATACTTACGCGAAAGTGCTTTCTACTGAAGAAGCACTTTTGCGTAAGTATGCCTGTTGCCAAGGCTGTACTACGGTGCAGATAAGGGAGAATTCCCTTTCCCCACTGTAGTGCGGACTTGGAGGGAGAATATTAAAGTAGGGGTGCATGGAGGGTTGCGGGGGGGCTTTCGTTAATGTAGTGTTTTTTTTTTTTTTTTATTAACTCGCTTTAATGAAAGCGCTTTTTTGATGAAAGCACTTTCGTTAAAGTGTGTTCGGTGGTTATGGATTCGGACGTTTGATCTTTCGATCAAACGTCCTAGATCTGTATATATATATATATATATATATATATATATATATATATATATATATATTCATACACAGAGAGAGATAGGGAGATAGAGAGAGAGAGACAGAGAGAGACAGAGAGAGAGAGACAGATATAGATATTAAGATATCTCTAAAGCTATATCTATCTATCTGTATATGTATCTATCTATATATATATATCTATATATATCTATATATATATATATATATATATATATATATATATATATATATATATATATATATATATATATTTATATGACATGGTCGACAAGCCATTTGATCGACTTTTATTTGGTCGACAATTCATTTGGTCGACAGGCAGATTTATGTGGGGGGCTTTGCCCCCCACACCCCCAAATGTGGGGGGCTATGCCCCCCACACCCCCCCTGACTATATATATCAACTCCAGGGTTGCACAACATTGGGGAGGGGGGCAAATCTGCCTGTCGACCAAATGAATTGTCGACCAAATAAAAGTCGATCAAATGGCTTGTCGACCATGTCAGGTAGACCCATATATATATATATATATATATATATATATATATATATATATATATATATATATATTCTATTATTACTATTAGCAAGTTTCTACTGGCTGGGTGTTTTTCAGTAAAATTCAGTGAAACCATCAAAAATGTTCTTGATGTTTGTACTGCAGTTACAAGTAAGTCTGTAGTCTGTTGCCATCTGGCTAAGTGTTTTTTCTCTTTTTTTTCTCTCCCTGCTAATCTGTACTACCTTTGTTTATATTTTGTATATACGTTTCCACTGACTTCTACGGAAGGCTTCTATTGTAATACCTGATTTTATGTTTGTATAAACAGCACAGTTACTGGATAATGTAGGTGATTGTTAATATATGTGAGTTTCTGTTTGTGAAGAGTTCTGTCATTCGTTAGAGTTGCTTCCTTTTTTATTGTTATATATGTTACACACTCTAGCTGGCTGCCTTTTCTAAGTGCTTAAATATCAGATTTACAGGTTGCATGTTGTATAGAAAAGAGTGGCAACTAACTGATAGGCTTGCCTCCTGTCCCTCTATCATCTGTAAACCTACATCTCAGTAATCCCACACTTGCATGCATACACATATCTCTTGTTAGTTTAGTGTATTTTTGTTTCTATCCTTTTATACTGTGGAAGCCACCATTGTTTTTTTAGTAATCCCAAACTTGCATACCTACAAATATCTCCTGTATGCTTATTGTCCTCTTTAAAGGTTAGAAAGCTGAAATGCAAAACTGTGAAATATAGTGCACTACTCTTGTTTGCCAAACATTGCTTAAGGTGGATGAGTATAGACAAATAGTGTTGTACCTAACTAGTTCAACCATCAAGAAACCCTTAACTTTTTCTCTCTCTCCCTCCCAGTGAAACAAGCACATGTACCTTCTGTAGCAGCAGCCAGACTTATCATATCACACTACCTAAAGAATTTGCACAGCTGAATTTCACCTGCAGTTAGCAAAAGTTCTCAAGCAACAAATAAAGTTAAATCTATGTAAGGCAATCTGCAAATAACTTAATTTGCTAAGTCTAGTGTGCATTGTTTTGTAGTGTTGAATCTGCTGGAAGGATATCCCCACCACCACTCACTCACCCACACTCATAGGCCTTTTACTGCTGAAGGTGAAGCTACATTAACACTTCAGCATATTTCACTCTTATCAGTGTAATATATCCCTGGAAAGACATTGAAAAGCCCATAACTATTAAATTAAATGCTGTGACTCGAGACAAGTATTTAGAGTTCAGACAACTTGTCTTTTGTATCCATAAACATCGTACCTCACTGATTGTTTATGGTGGTAAACCATCTCGAGGGGTTCTTCCCACTCCATTCGCTCCGCTCACTCCGCTCCGCTCCCCTTCCCCATATCGCACCATCCCACAGAACCTCTACTCTTATCCTAAGCAAACCACTCCCCCTAATTCCTATGATCCAATTATATCCAACTCTACCTTGTCCACACCCACATTTCATGCACATCTTACTTTCTTTTATTTAGCCAAACTTATCTGCTCTACCTTACATCCATCACCTTGAATTCTCATGCCCTCTACTATTCTTTTTTTGCATTTTACTCTACGTTGCCATCACACTTCAATTACCACCACAAAGTATTTTAAACTAACTCCAGACATACCATCTCCTCTTCTTCTGTACACACAAAGTAGCATTGCACCATAATTTTACTACTGACCAATCACATCTCTTCAAAGCTGTGGTGGTACAGCGGTCGCATTGTTGCCTCACAGCAAGAGGTTCTCCTGTGTGATTCACAGCTGGAGTGCCTTCTGTGTGGAGTCTGCACGTCCTCCCCGTGGTCGAGTGGCCTCCGAAAGACATGCGTAAATGGGCATGCCTTCGCTGAAGGCTGGCCGTCGGGCTGGCAACTCGGCACCATAAAAAATCTACTGCCAATCATTAGCGGACCGGAGTTCCGCTGTGGCGACCCCTAACCGGGAAAAGCCAAAAAGACAAACAACAACAACCAATCACATCTCTCCAACTCATCCATATCACAAACTGCAAGGTAAAACACCTAACCACATTATCAAAGCCCACTCTGAAGGCAACATATTTCCAACCTTACCTTCAGCTGCATACATATCACTTAACAGTCATTATTTACACCTGATACTCCAATGAAACACAAAAATTGCACTTTTACTATTTTTAAAGCCACTATCACACCTAACATGCTCCTCCTAACTTGCCCAGCCTCTTTACTCTTCATTCCCAACCTCACTACAGCTATATCTTTGCATACCCCCACACACCAATACACAACAACCTCCTCTAACCCTCTCCCCAATAAACAACACAGCTTCTCATGTATATCCTCCCAGCTTTTCCCCTATACCCTCCCATTCTATTCAAGCCACAGACTGGCCTTCTCACCTCCTATGAAACAACACTTGACATCAGTACCCTCATCTAGGAATAAAAAACACTTCCCATGGTACTCATTCCTCATTATCTATCTACTGAAATGAGGAGACATACATCCTAACCCTGGCCCACCCTCTAATCCTAACCACAAGAGTAACTCCAAAGATTTAAACATACTTACACTTAACCTTAGAAGTATATGTAATAAAATAGCCCCAGTGCATGCCTGGATTGATCAAAATAAAACCTGACATGCTAGCCCTTACTGAAACATGGCTACATCCCAATCTAAAAGACTCAGAAATAATACCTCCAAACTTTGCAATAACCAGAAGACATAGATCTAAAAACATGGGGGAGGGATAGCACTTCTATATCCCTCTATACACAGCATCACAACCTATACCACTAATATACTCATCTTTTCCAATGCTGAGGTACTAATCTCCTTTTTGAACCTCAATATATCAAAAATAATTTGCACAATAGTAATATATATCCCACTAAGTAACAATATACCAGTGTTGGAAAATATTTTATCCTGAACATCCCAAACAATAAACCTTGAAACAATAATCTTAGGAGACGTAAATATAAATTGGCAAACCATAGCTTCTGACTCCCCACAAATAGTATAAATCTGTATGGTTTTTCTCAGCTTATCAATGCTCCAACAAGATACAAAAAAGATCTTACCTGCCTATCACCTTAGATGGGATTCTAGTATCCCGCCCTGCTAATTACCCCTCTTCTGGTACACTGCCTAGCTCCCTGAGCGATCATCTGCCAGCTTGCCCCCTTAGAACAAACACCCAACAACTAAGAGTACATACTTTAAAATCAGTTAGGAACTCAAAATTAATTTTTGTCAGGATAAATTCAACAATCTCCTATAGGAAATAGACTGGACACCCCTTAAACAACTACCCCCTAATGATGCTGTACTATACTTTAATAACACCTTCCTTCACATACTTAATACACTAGCTACCATTCGTATGAAAAGAATAAAAAAAAAAACCCGGCACCATGATTCTCTAAGGAAAGTAAACACATGATGAAGCAAAGGGACCTAGCCTGGTCAACCTGGAAAAAAAAAACAAAAATTAACAAAGTCATGTTAATTTCAAAACACAAAGTAACAAAGTGACAAAACTAATCAACAGAGATAAGAAGTCATATTATTCCCAGTTTCAGCTACAGCATAAAATCAACCCCAGTAAATATTGGCACTCCATATTTTCTCTACTTAGCCCTGGAAGAAATGAAGAGCACACCCTATCACCTGATATCCCTCCATCACAAATAGCCACAAACATTAACAAACACTTCATAAAATCAATTTCAGACCTACTAACTAACACCCCTAATGCTGGACCCCCCCTGCCCTTCAACCTATTCAGACACCGACCCCAGGCCATCAACTACTTCTAACCCTGTCATTACTAACCCTCCTACTCAACAAAATGTCATACAAACCCCTTTCTCATTTCAGCCCATAACCCACTGACATAATTAAGAAACTGCTACAAAAACTAAAACCCTGCTCTACCTCAGCTGACAATTTACCCCTATACTACCTCAAACTGGTTGCTAACTCAGTTGCCTACCCAATCACTAGCCTTATAAATAGGTCTTTATCTGAATCAGAAGTGCCTACCATATGGAAACAATCTCACATCACCCCCATCCACAGAGGAGGCAACTCTCCTGACCCATCCAATTTCCATTCTATATCCATCTTGTCACCCATATACAAAATTCTCGAGAGAGGTATCCATCAGCAGGTAATGCAATATCTATTGCAAAACAATCTTTTAACCAAAACCCAACATGGCTTCCGACCTAGCCACAGCTCAGCTACAGCCTTATTATGTTTTACAGACACCGTGAACAAGGCCAGAGATGCAGGATACTATACAACCTCAGTATTCCTTGATCTCGCCAAGACCTTTGACACAGTGTCTCACCCCTTACTTTTGAATACACTGTCTAACCTAGGCTTCTCACATAACACAGTAAAATGGTTTCAGAGCTACCTCAAGGATTGTAAACAAGCAGTGAAATGGTCAAAAAAACTCTCAGCCTTTCTCCACAACCCTACTGGTGTCCCCCAAGGCTCCATCCTAGGACCCCTACTCTTCAACATATTCACAAACAACCTTAACCCTGCATCTCACCCTGGGACCCTCATTCAAAATGCTGATGATTCCACCACAATCTGCACTGCTCAAAAGTCCTTTACAACAGTAGAATCCTGGCTAAGAAATGCCCAACTCTGTCTTAATCCAAACAACAGAAAACTAGTACTCTTTCATCCAAAAAACACCTCCCTTGTCACTGATCATTTCAACATCCTTGCATCTGACAACACTGCCATAGAAATAGTGCAGGAAACCAGTCTTCTAAGTATTACCGTTGGCAATAAACTTTCATCTGACCCCCATATACAGCAAAATATAAAGAAAATTAATCAAAAACTGGGACTCATATAGAAACAAACATTTCTTTACTGCAGCAACCAAAACTAACCTAGCAAAAAATGTTTACTTCCCCTCTCTTTTCTATGGTGCCCCTATCTTAGCTAATTTACAAAATTCTACCCTAAGCAAGTTGCAAAGTTTGCCACAAACAGTAAATATCACACACACACCACTGTAAACCACTCCTAGAATTAAACTGGCTTGAACTACCCAACCAACTTGCCTTTATTCAGCTATCACCTTGCACAACCTTATTTTCAAGCCCACTGCCTGCCGTGCACTAGCCAATCTAGTCACACCTTACACACCAATTCGATCACCATGATCAGAAGACAAAAATCTCTTAGCTATCTCAAAACCCACAAGAAAACCTGGTCACTCTTTGTATTCATACTCTTGTCTCTATACATTGGAATTCACTACCTCTAGCTACCAGGTCTGTGCCTCGCCTAACCCATTTCAAAGCCTCTTTAAAAAATCATCTCAAAAATACATGTATCTGCTTCTACATAAAGCCTGACTAGTGCTCAGGTCTTCCTCTTCTGTCACATTTCAATCCCTCACAGACTGCAAGTTCCTAAGGCTCTTCTAACTCTTTCTCTGCTTCTATACCATAGCCTTAAGCTACTTCTCAGGCTTTATTGCTTCTATTCTTCTTAACTCTCTCTCACTATCTGTCTGCATCACTAACTTTCTGGCTGCTATTTTCCTAACAAAGTAACATTCGATTTTGCATGTGCTACAACAGTCATTGTTACACATTGCAATACCTATGTACTTTTTTTTTTTTTTACACTATCTACAACATGTTTGATGAGAGTGATTATTATCATCAGTAAAGTTTTAACTGTATAGAATTGTCTAGGTGTGTAGCAATATATTACAACATCTTGTAGCAGTTTGTTCTTTCAACTTACTTTTTGTGTATTATTTCTAATGTAATTGTTATTGTATTGGATTATACTGTATTTGTAATGTACTGCATGTGGAGCTTTTCTCCCCAGGCCTCTGCTGAAAATGGGTTCTGTAGACCCAGTCAGACCACCCGGTAAACAAATGTCAAATAAATATATATATATATATATATATATATATATATATATATATATATATATATATATATATATATCTACTTCAGTGGATTGAACTTTTACTAGTTTGACCAAGACCATATGTTTGAACTCATAAAATTTCAAACACTGAATTATAACCACATAAAACCAAAAAACACAAAACTAAATGTTTATAGCGGGGGGGGCTATACCCCCTGCACCCCCACACCCCCTTACTTAAATATACCAACTCCGTGATCGCACTACATTGCAGAAATGGGAAATCTTCCCTTTCCACTCTGTACAGAGATCTCCATTCAGTCAGATCGGACTTTTACAAGTTCGAACATATGGTCTCGGCCATATGTGGTTCGAACTTATAAACGTTTGATCTACTGAAGGGGACCCATATATATATATATATATATATATATATATATATATGGATATATAAATAGATAGATGCATATAGATATAGATATATAGTTGTGCTACAGTATATCAACTGTGTGCGTGGTTGACAGCATGTGCTTGACTAAACAGTTGATTGGCAGGTGTTCATGATCATATAATTCCTGGGTTAAACTCTGCATTTATGTGATCTTGGAGGAGATAGTATATATATAATTAACAGGGTCAAGAAATTATGTTTTTTATTTTTTTAATTGTGAATTTTGTATGTTCTGAGGCTGTTCTTCAGCATTTGTGTACTGGCATGTCAACATCAGTGTTTCAGACATTTTTATATAGCTAGAGTTATATGAGTACATACTAATTTGTCACATTGCACATTAATAGATCAGAAAAGAATGAAACGTATTTAGTGATACTTACCCTACAAAATTTGATATACAGTCTCTACCATCAGAAATGAAGGTGCGGTGGTAAATCTTACTGAAGGACATGAATGAATGACTTCTGATAGTTTCGGGGAAATGTTTTTCTATAAAATTATTCCATTAAATTATTAAAGTCATTGCATAATGCATCTGTACTTTTTTTATTTACTTTTACTATAGGGATCGCTCCTCTGGTGTTAATGCCTCCATTCTTGCAATCCAGACATAAGACTTTCCAACAAATGCATTTCAAGCATGGCATTATAAATCACGCAGAGGTTCCATGAAGCTATATTTTCTATAACATCTTCTCCAGTAAAATCACCAGCCATTAAAAAAAAAGAGAAGAGGGCCAACATGAAGAACAGGACAGGAATTCATTAGGAATGGAAAATAATCAAAGGCAAGAGTTGCAATTTTCAGACAAGATGGGCACGTCTTATAGATTCTGCCATAGCAGTTTTCACACACCAGCGGATAAGGAAGAAATGTTACAGCTGCAATTATCATACACAACAGTCTTCAAACTGAAGAACGTTTAGGGGTGGGAATGATAGTGAGAGTCTATATTCAAAAATCATTCCCTAACTCTAGAAAAATGAATGTGACTAGCAAGATTATTGCAGCTGTATTGCTTATTGACACTGTTGCATGCTGCTTTGGATATTAAAGTTTTGTGAGTTAACATGAATTGCTCAATGCATGCATCTTTTAAGGGAGAAGATATATGTACATAAAAGTGTGTTTATACCAGTTTTTCTTTTCTTTTCTTTTTTTTTTTTTTTGGACTGCGGTCAGGGTGCATGCAGTATTACAGTACATTTAGGCAGAAGATGAAAAAAATGTTTTGCAATCCATTGTATGCATAGCAACGTCTATCCTGACTCACTCTTTGTAAATGCATGTAGGATAACTAACTGTCCGCTTGCTTATTGTATTCTGTCTCCTCTGCAGCTGGGATGTTTATACCATAACCAATGGAATTACTTTGGAATTGTCTGCACCCTGTACATATGCAGGTATGCACTTACTTACATACAATTGCAAATTGCCAAAACAAATTTTACAAGTTTTTTTTTAATCAGTCATCTGTAGCCTATATTAAGCTAATGTTTAGATGTAGTGGTGACCAGCATGTTCTTATTCTTTTGCTTATATTTGTACATAGTTACTCATGTATACGAGAGTATTAACATACTCCAAACAAAAAGGGTGGAAATTCATACCTTTTTTTATAATGAAGTATATATAGATACAAGTAAAGAGAGAAAGACAGGGGTAGTAAAGCCAGAAAGAGGACTAAACACAAAGTTAACAGGCACAAAGCAAAATTCCTTTTAATTGCCTTCTCGTCAGCAAATGGGTGTTTATAGAGATCTTAGTTATTGTACTCAAATTCATGGTCTTCATCATAAGCTGGAATAGTGTGAATCATCAAGGCAGTGAAGACAGGAGTAATGACAAAGGGGAGCAACTCCTAGAACGCGCTTCCTGGTATGTGGGGAACAGCTCCTAGAATGTGTTTCCTGGTATGTCAAAAGCTTTCTGCCTGCATAAAATGCAAAAGAGATATAAAATAACTTTATAAACAAAAGTGGAAATGTATTTCAAGAAACAAAAAAAATAGAGCAAATAATATCCATCTGTTTATGAGGGGCTGGAGAGGCTGGGCAGTACACAGTTGTTTCAAGATGGCCAAACATTGTGTCATTACTGATGACCAAACAGTGAGTCATTACTGATGACCAAACATTGGATCGTTAATTTAGCTCATGAAACATTAGGATGGATAAAAGAAAATAGTGTGAAGGATAAGGAGGGCAGAAGGGTGACTGGTAAAATTACTGCAAGACCAGGAAAACTAGTGATAGGAAAACAGGGCAAGGAAAACTAGTTATAGGCAAACAGGACCAGGAAATCCAGAGATAGGCAAACGGGACCAGGAAAACTAGTGACAGGTAAGCAGGGCAAGGGAAATTAGTTATAGGCTAACAGGATCAGGAAAACTAGTGACAAGAAAACAGGACCAGGAAATCTAGTGATAGGCAAACAGAACAAGGAACACTACTGATAGGAAAACAGGACCAGGAAAACTAGTGACAAGAAAAAAGGACCAGGAAATCTAGTGACAGGCAAACAGAACAAGGAACACTAGTGATAGGAATACAGGACCAGGAAAACTAGTGACAAGAAAAAAGGACCAGGAAATCTAGTGATAGGCAAACAGAACAAGGAACACTAGTGATAGGAAAACAGGACCAGGAAAACTAGTGATAGGCAAACAGGGCAAGGAAAACTAGTGATAGGAAAACAGGACCAGGAAAACTAGTAATATGCAAACAGAACAAGGAACACTAGTGATAGGAAAACAGGACCAGGAAAACTAGTGATAGGCAAACAGGGCAAGGAAAATTAGAGATATGAAAACAGGACCAGGAAAACTAATGATATGAAAACAGGGCATGAGAAATTAGTTATAGGCAAACAGGACCAGGAATACCAGTGAAAGGAAAACAGGACTAGGAAAACTGATGATAGGCATACGAGACAAAGAAAATTAGTGATAGGCAAACAGGACCCGGAATACTAGTGAAAGGAAAACATGACTAGGAAAACTAGTGATAGGAACTCAGGACCAGGAAAATTAGTGATAGGAAAACAAGACCAGGAAATCTAGAGATAGGAAAACAGGACCAGGAAAACTAATGTTATGAAAACAGGGCAAGGGAAATTAGTTATATGCAAACAGGACCAGGAAAACTAGTGACAGGAAAACAGGACCAGGAAATCTAGTGATAGGCAAACAGAACAGGAAACACTAGTGATAGGAAAACAGGACCAGGAAAACTAGCGATAGGCAAACAGGGCAAGGAAAACTAGAGATAGGAAAACAGGACCAGGAAAACTAATTATATGAAAATAGGGCAAGGGAAATTAGTTATAGGCAAAAAGGACCAGGAATATTAGTGAAAGGAAAACAGGACCAGGAAAACTAGTGAAAGGAAAACAGGACAAGGAAAACTGATGATAGGCAAACGGGACAAAGAAAACTAGTGATAGGCAAACAGGACCAGGAATACTAGTGAAAGGAAAACAGGACCAGGAAAACTAGTGATAGGAAATCAGGACCAGGAAAATTAGTGATAGGAAAATGTTATAATCCCTATGAACACAACCCACTACATTTACAAATGTTTTGAAAAGCCATCAAAACCCACTCAAAAGGAAATATTGTCATTCTGATTTGGGAGATTTGAATGTGGTAAGGGTTGCCACCCCTAGAGGGTTTGGCATAATAGTTAAGGTGTTTACATTACAAACACAAAGTTCAAGGTTTGAGTCTCACCTTTGGAAAATGTCTTTGTTTAATAAAGGCCTTCTGAGTTTATTGGCCTAGTAATTACCTATGAACCCATGTGAGTGACCCATTGAAAACCAGAATCCCTGAAGTTTAGATATGCCTACAAAAATGTTGGAAAACACTTAATAGAAAGATTATAGAACCACTGGACATCTGGAGAAACTGTCACATTAAATGAGCTAGGTTTCACATATATGACCAACATGCTAGGGTGTACTAATAGAAATAACTTCTGGTTGGCATCTATGAACTTAGTTTTGCAGATATTCAAGGAGAACAGTAAACTCAGTGTACTATATGATTACTATGCAGTAATACATGGCATAACGTCATACAGTATGAAAGGAATAAGAAATGGGAGATGGAACAATTTTTTTGTATGGAGGGATGACATTTTATGAACATTGATAAACTACCTAAAAGACTTTTGGAAACAATGCTCATTGAGCAGGACCTCCCTATACATCTTCGTGGAAATTTTTAAATTAAAAGTTAGGAGTACTTTCAAAATATACATAAGAATGGATAAAGAAGTAAAAGAAATCAGATTACAGAATGTCAGGAAAAGCTAAAATCCAAAGAACAGAAATACAAGCCAGGATGAGGTTATAATAGGAGACATTAAACAGCTCAGCGATAACATTAACATAATAAGTTTTCCAGATATACATAACAAATGGAAATGCACTCACAGTTTTATTTGATTAAAGGGAATAACTTGCCATAATGTTAAGCCTGTAGATTGAAAGAAAGACAATAGGCAATGGCAATTCTTGCTCTAAAATAAAATAAAAATGGAGATACAGCTACATACCCTAAAGAGATTAATTATGTCCTTGAACATTGCAAAAAGGGGAAGAAAGGCTAGAAGGCAAAGATTTGTATGACAGAACTCACAATTTATTGTCTATGCTACAGTTAGGAAAGATACATCCAGAAGTGCAAACTTTTGAAAAGGGGGTTGTGGAGGAAGAGATATATAAAGCAGCAAAAAATCTCAAATTGGATAAAGCTCCCCCCATTTGGTATCACAACAGAATTGCATAAGATATTGAAGGATGTATTGCTAGATTATAAGGAGTATTAGAGCAATGGGCTGGATTCATGGTTCATAGGTTCATAGGTTCATACTAGGCTATCTGCCCTAGGGCATTTATAAGCCTAGCCAGAGTGTGTTTGGCTTTCGCCACCCATTTTAAATTGATTTTGCTATGCCCTTTTTCGAGGTTAGTATACTGTTCCTCTGTCTAACAGTGACACAGAAGTGATACCCGGGGTAAACCTACGATCCCCCATCCACTCATCAAGATTCCTCTTGAAGAAAGTCAATGAGGGACTCTGCCTAACCTGGACTGGGATTTTATTCCAGAGTGAAGGGAGTCTATGGGTTATGAATCTGTCCCTCCAGCATGTCCTATTTATTTCAGTGCGGAGGTTCAAGTCTCTCGAGCGCGTAGCTTGATGGGATTTGGATTTTCTGAGGTGCAGCATGTCCATTAATTCCGGGTTTGACATGGCTTTATATGTCCAGCACAGATCGCCTCTGAGCAGGTGGTATGCCACTGAGTAGAGCTGGAGTTTCTTTAACCGGGCAGCATATGGCATCTGTTTGAGCCCTTTGATCCTCTTGGTGAGGTACTTTTGGGGTCTTTCCAGTTGCTGCAGGTGTCTGGTAAGGTACATCCCAAAAGGGGCATTGTACTCAATTATGGGCCTGATGAGGGATGAGTAAAGAGGCATGATGACCTCCCCTGATCTAGATGTGAATCCTTTCAAGATGAGGTGGGCTATATAAAATGTTTTTCTAACCACTTTGGCCACGTGGTTGTCAAATGAGAGATTGCTATCAACTTGGGTCCCCAGGTCCCTAATTACTTCTTCTGTACTTAATGAATTACCACCTATGTGGTAATTTGTGGGCACTTTGTTTTTTGCCAAAGGGGATGACTATACACTTTTTGGCATTTACCTTGAGGCCATGGCTCTGGCACCAGTTGTCTGTTTCTATGAGGCCCTTATGGAGGATGGTTATGTCGGCTGGAGGGTTGATTATGGCGCCCAGTTTGCAGTCATCTGCGAACTTGGTCAGCCACAGTCCTTCAGTGTTGGCGTGTACCTCTGAGAAATATATACCGAACAAGAGAGGTCCCAGGACTTAGCCTTGTGGGACTCCACTTGTAACTGGTTTGGTGTCTGACATGGCTCCAGCAATTCTAACCATGTGGGTTCTGTCCTTGAGCCAGTTTGCAACCCATCTAGTGACATAGGGGTTTATATTTAAGCTGGTGAGCTTATCTATAATGCCCGAGTGGGGTATTGTATTGAAGGCCTTTGCGAGGTCCAGGTAGGTTGTGTGGACCCCCTTCCCCTCGTCAATGGCCTTGGTGACTGTTTCAAAGAAATCGACCAGGTTTAAGAGGCAGGATCTGCCCTTAACAAAGCCAAACTGGGTAGGATCCAGTGTCTGTAGGTCCCCAATATCTTTATTTATGAGGTCCATGATGATCCTTTCCCTAGCTTTGCAGACCAAGCTAGTCAGGCTTATGGGGCGATAGTTTCCAGGATCCGTTAAGGAACCACCTTTGTGGAGAGGGACCACTGTTGCTGTACGCCACTCTTTGGGTACATATCCTGTAGTAAGGATGAGATTGAACAGTAGTTTTATGTTAGGGTTTAGCTCTTCTTGGAGTTCATGTAGGATGCAGCCCGAGACACCGTCTGGTCCCATTGATGCTGTGTTTTTTGCTTTGGAGAGGGCGGCTCTTACCTGAACATCTGAGATGTCAGGGGGCAGCAGTCTGCTAGGATAGATATTTGCCCTTTTGTTGGGGATGGGGGGGAGAAGTTTGTGCTGAACCTGTCAGCTAGGATGTTGGCAATGTCTGTGGGTTCGGTGAATTTTTTGTCATTTTGGACTAATTCTTAGCATATCTGGGAATTCCCACCCAGGTTCCTAACATAGCTAAAGAAAGCCTTGTGATTATCCTTAGTGTCCTGTGCAATTTTTCTCTCGAAGCTGGCCTTAGATGATTTTATGAGTGCCCGTAGTTTTTTGCTAATACTGATCAGAGATGCCTTCCCTTTTTGGGATTTTGCTCTATCATGTAGTAGCTTCCTCCTTCTATTCTATAGTTTGTTTATGGCTGGGGTCCACCAGACAGGACGTGTGCCTTTGGAGGATTGGGTCTTGGTTTTATTTGGGATTGCATGATCCATGCATCCCTGAAGGTGTTCATAGAATGCGTTTATAAAGGATTCTGCGGTCTGGGCCGTATTTTCCACAGGCCCGGGGGCTTTGAAGGATTCCACCTCGGTTTTGAGGAGTGTGAAATTTGCTTTAGAGAAGTTTTTCACTGTGGTTTTCTGGGCAGGGGGTGGGGTCAGGACGTGAATATCCAGTGAGATTAGTTTGTGGTCTGATCTTACCAGTGAGGGATACACTTCTGGTCTGGAGCATAAAGTCCCCATGTTGGTGATGGTCAGGTCCAGTATGTTTTCCCCTCTTGTGGGAGTGGTAACAAGTTGTTCCATAGCATTTCAGTTTATAAATTCTAGGAACCTTTGGGCTAGGGTGTTGGAGCTAGAGTAATGCTCCCAGTCTATGTTTGGGTAGTTGAAGTCGCCCAATATAATGGTGTTTGGAGAGACCTTCATATTTTCCAGTGTTCTCAGGAAGGCCGAGTGGGGTTCCTGGGTTTGGGAGGGTGGTCTGTAGCAGGCTATAAACTGGAAGGCAGTTTTACCCACTGTTAGCTGCACATGGATAGTCTCTGATGCTTCGTGCTGTGCCACCAACCTGGAGGTGTGGGTATCTTTGACGAATATTGATACTCCCCCTCCTTTTGTGGTTCGGTCCAAGTTTTGGGGCCGAAAAGCATAGTATGACGTATAACCTGGTAGTGCTGGGGTGCTCTTGGGAGCCTTGAACCAGGTTTCTGTTACTGCACAGATATCGATGTTCCCCATGCTAAGGAGAGTTTCGAGTGCGTGCACCTTGAGGTTTAGACTTCTGGCATTGAGTAGCATTACTCTTAGTTTCTTATCCCTTGTGATACCTATGGAGGTAGGTTTGTCTTTTGAGCCTTGCCTAAAAAAGGCACTATGGGGGTAGCAAGAGCCTTTGCCAATATCCAAAAGCCCAGCTGTGACAGGTGCAAGCCGTCCCTAGTGAAGCATCGTGGCTTGTTAAGCATGTCATCCCAGGCTGACAGGCATTGGATCCCCTTTGAATGACACCAATACTTAAGCCAATTGTTGAAATTGATCATCTTGTCTTCATATTGTGGCATCATTCTTGGTAACGGTAAGATGCTACTCAAGGTCAGGGTCATACCGGCCTGGGCTACATGCTCAGAGAGCTGCTCTATGTCTCTTTTCATGTAGTCCAGGGAGATACATCTCAGGTCATTCCCACCAGCATGGACAATGACTAAGTCATATTTGTACTTGTCTTGGAGTGACCTGAGTGCTTGTGTTATGTGGTGGATCCTAGCGCCCGACAGGCAGCTCACCGTGACCTTCTCCTTGTTCAGCCTAGTGAGCGGGACGTCAGTGTGCCTGTCGATAGAGTCACCTATTACAAGTGTATCAGGTGTGCTGTTTAGCCTTAAGGGCTGTGACTGTTTTGACACACTGGCTTTGTGAGATATGTTTTGCACGTGTTTTGTTTTGGGGTAGCGGTTGCTTGGGTGTCTGCTTTGGAGGTCTCTGCTGCTTAGGCAGATTTTTATTTAGAGCCTCTGAGTATGTTTTTGTGTGATTATGTGTTTGGTTTGCTGTCGTGGTAGGTCTATGTGAGACTGGAATTGTAGTGAGTGTGGTTTCTTTCTCCTCCTGACTGGTTATGCCAGTACTGAGTTGAGAGAGCTTAGCCTCCAGTTTGGCTATATGGTTGCATCTCTCACATGTGTTGGAATTTGTTGGGAGGAGGAGAGGGTTGTCTGTGTACATGAGGCAGTTGTAACAATGTCTCAAGATTCTCAGATTCACCAGCTGGCCCGGAGAGGAGATTGACAACTGACCTTTGGACATGCTAGACTAGTATTGGGAATTCATTTATAATTGAAAAAAGGGCCAATGGGGAACAAGGTACTCAAGGGGAGTTTGTGAGGGTGTAGTGTTTTTAATTTTTTAGTGCTGACTTATATAATTGCTTTAGTGAGCAAGTGCCAGGTAACTTAAATGCAATGTGTTACAGGTAACTTAAATGCAAAAATGACAAACAGTAATTTTCTTTCAAGTGAAACAAGGAAATAAGTACAGTAAGCAATGCAGATATCACTAGGGATCCACAGAAGTGCTGAAAAGCCGCGTTTTAGGTGGAATTAGCTTTTCAGGGAAATAACAAGCAAACAAACAACAAGCATACAAACAAAGCTAGATTCAGCAGGCCTGGATCTAGTCTATGGTACAGCAAACAAGGTGTACCAATTTCAGTAAGATACAGTTCAAATATGCAGGCACTATAAGCCTTTAACCAGAAATTCCCAGCTCAGAAGGGCAGAGTCCAGCCTCCCCTCCCACAAGCGTGCAGACCACGAACCCTCTTAATGCAAAATAGCTGGTAGAGATGCTTAACAGCTAAAGTGATGTTCTTATATAAGAAGTGAAAATGGACACTAATAGCTTTAGACCAATATCCTTACTGACTCTGGAATTTAAGATCTTTGCAAAAATTTCAGCAAATTGCATGGAGAAAATAATAAGCATACTAGTTTCCGAAATGCAAAAAGGTCTTATTAAAGGAAGAGTTGGGGGTCTAGATCTGATTAAATTATGGTTCAATATACAAAGACATCCAGCAGCTGCAGACATACCAATGGTTGCAGTATATCCAGATTGTCAAAAATCTTTCTATAGCATTAGACAGAATTTTCATGGGAGTATATTACACACATTTCACTGTTACATACTGCTCCCACTGCATATATATTTTTTTGAAAAGGATCAGATTTCAGCCACTATCAATTAAATAAAAGTTAAGAAAACTTACAACAGTGCTCATCACTGTGCATAGCTAACAGTAAATGACAGAAACATTCAAATGCAGTGGATCTGGGGTTTCCTTTATTCCCAGATCTCACCTACCCTCACTTACCCCCCCCCCCATATCTCCCATGAAGAAGTCCTGAAGCCACTGTCCAGGTTCAAGAACTGTGTGTCTATGGGGCTGCATAACATATTGGGCTGCTTACTAGACAGCCTGAAACAGGACCTGTCAGACCCCCAACAGGTTATTTAATGTCAGCTTCCAAACAGACTTTGTGCTGGACAAATATCAGATAGCAATAGTCATTCCCTTGCTCAAAGCTGGGCTTTATTTCAATTTACTGTTCTGCTCTGTTGAGAAGACTTGTTGGTTTGTGTTCAGCAAGAGAACCTGCACCATAACCATACTTTAATTAAAAGCATTTGGACATTTCAACTGTATGTTATGTAAGAATAGCCTCTTCAAATGTATTAAGCAAACTCATGCCTACCAAATTAAAAACAAAAACAAACAAAAAGTTAATACAGTACACAACAATGTACATAACAGACTGGAAGCACAAATGAAGAATTTTAGAAGTCCTGAATTATGATTGATTCCTCCAGGGTTCATTTGCATTGCTTGTCACAGTGCTCAAACTCATGTAAAAAATAAGGTTTGCTGCAGGATTTTTTCTAATCTTAAAATGGTGTTATCATATGAACATGCTGGTGTCATGTCTACTTAAGATTCTGTGCCACCAAAGTGTATGTGCCATGAAGAAAATGAGTCTGAATGAGCACTGCCATTTAAATGCATAGGTTTCTAAAATGTTTAGCACATTTGCCTATGAAATGCCTTATCAGGGATGCAGATCGCTTGTTTAGATCTTTCTTGTTTCATGAATGTTAAACGTAAATGCCTGAATGAAGTGAAACTAATTTTATTTGGTTGTTAAGACTGTATAAGGCAGTTCATCAAACAATCCTCCTGTGGTGAGGGCATGTTTAAGTCAGCAACTATACTAGCTGTATCACATTTGTAAAGAGTGTTAGTATGCATACCTGTAACCATGAAAAGTACAACAACAAAGCAAACAGTAAGCTACAGAGTAACTCATGAGGCAGAACTTAAAAGCCAAAGCACCAGTAGTACAGATGTAACGGGGGTGGGGGGCAAACTTTAGCTGTATATAACTCTTCTAATAATGCTATTTTCACTTTTGCATTTATGGTAATATTAGACAGTCTTATGCACTTATATTCCAATGCAACTATGAAAAGAAAGTTTCAGAAATGCACTCATTGCTTAGCAAAGCAATGTGATTTGTGATTAATTTATGCTGCTTTTATCCAGTCATAGAACCAAATATCGCCTAGACACATCAGAATGTTTCCAACTCATGTTCATTAAAATTTGTGTGCAGAGTGGTTGATGACCACATAATCAGAGTGTATGCCCATCAAAGTAAAATTACACAGGAAAAAAGTCAGTAGCTTCTGCTCCTTTAAGGAAAGACTTTGTAAATGTTTCTTTTCTTCTGTTTTTGCATGTGTCAGCAAAAGGTCAAATGATAAACAGGCTACAGCTGTGCAGCAATCTCCCCTAAACTAAAATTAAAGCAATTAACAAGGCAATTATTGACTATTTGTATGACTACTGGATAAGAACAGCCTTAGGCAGTCCTGTTTAATAGAGGCTTGACAAACAGATCACCATCTAGATCAACAGTAATTCTTAAAATAAAAATAATTTCATACTTATCAGTTCTGTGGCTATAGTTTGAAAGCTTGTCATACCAACTTTCTTGATATAATTGTAATACATCTGTTAGAAGTTCTCTGACTATGTTGCTTGCCTTGAACTTAATGCAAAGCTGATAGCTAAGATATTAATCTTGAATTCTTTGCAAAGATAGATTGCATCTTAAAATCATAGTAAATGTGTTTCTATACTGAAGAGTAATTACTGTGGCAAATTAGCATGCAAAATAACACACTGCATGTATACATTGCCGCAGATGATCATTTCAGTGTCTGCGGACACTGAAATACATACAGCAGCAGGAAAGCAATGCAGGGGGTGTGTGACAGGTTCTGTGGTACACCCCCTGCATTGTAAAACTGCTGTATGGCACCTCGCAACCTGTTAAAGCAGGAAGTGTGGACAAAGGCACAAATAATAGGGAAATAAAGCCGTAAAAAGGAACACATCTTAAATATTGCCCTCACAAACTTAGAAAGTTGATAAAAAACAGGTCATGCATTAGCATAAAATGTATGAAGGAGAGAAGTCTTTAAGTCAGATGTATGCCATTATTTCCTGACTGCAGTCCTCAATGACTTGTCAGAAAATCACAATACACAGTATATAATATAATAATACAATAATAATATAATCATTTTTTTACATGCTAAGGAATGTTTAAGCATAGCTAAGCGGGAGTGTGCATTATGCTTCTCTACTAAGCATTGCTTAAACATCCCATAGACGATAAATAGAAATATACAGCTAACCTCCCTAAACTGCGACAGTGTAGTTGTTAGAGTCCTGGCTTTACATGCAGGCATTCATGGTTCAAGTACCATGACAGGCAAGTGCTTTTCATATGGGAAAGCAGTGTTAAAATTATTTATTTTTTACTTAAAGTATGTAGTAACTGTTTTTTTGTCAACCAGGGTAGTGTAGCTGGTGTAAAATGGAAGTGTGAGTGCATGTAACATGTGAAATCACCCATGTATACACAAGTGTCTCATACAGTATAGTCACACCCAATGCTAATTTAATGAAAGCACATAGAGGGATGTCATGTAAAGTAAATCATATACATCTACTAAATGAAGCCATTAACCTGATATTTTTTTTAAATGAAAAGTGATCAATGGTCATAAATGCCCAGCTATGCCTACCAGGTTTAAACATCACTTACACATGATTGCTAAGCAGCAGGTAGCTCAGCTAAGCAGATTTGCACACTGTTAAGCAGTGCTCAGCAATTGCTCCTTTAAGCACTATTCAACCCAGTTTAGCGGGTTTGCTCATTGCTAAGCTGTGCTCACCATTTTTAAAATGGTCCAATGACAGCAAAGGAGGGAATATGGCCTTATTCAAACCATGCAGGTGGGAATACAGCCATAACCTGTTTAGTTTGATCTCTGCAGGAACATGTCTGGTGTTGGAGAGGGAGTGCACTTCCAGGCGCAGTGCTGGAGCATTCAGGAGTCCAGGGTCAAGGCTGGACTCCTAGGTGAATATCATGATGAGACACTGCTGCAGGGCCAGTACCATGGCTCACAGTACAAAATGGAGGCCTGGGGCCATCTCGCATGTGATCTCACCAGTACTACTGGCATCCCCCTAACAGGTGAGCAGGTACAACACCACTATGCTGACTTAAAGTGGAGAAAGGGGGCGCACTTGTCCCAGTGGATCAAAGAATGCTCCAGTTGTGAGTAAGTATCACTATCAAGTAGTTTGTAGCAAATACTAGCCTGAGAATGTGATAGACAGGTATGCATAATGTTTGTTTCTCTTCCCTTTAACTGCAGCAGAGAGGGCTATGAACATTGAAGCCCATGGTGACAGACTGCTTAAGCTGCACCGACAGGCTGGTGAGTACAAATCCTTTTTGTAGTATATTGTTCAAATAGTTAAGAAGGAGTACATTGCTTACTGCTAGTACATATCCTGTAACTGTGTGAACTAAATAAATAAAAATGTTTGACAAACTAATATCAATATGCAATAAAACTACATACAAAAAACTGTTGTGTTTATTCTGGTGTGTTGTAGACATTTAGAATGTATACAGATTCTACACAGCAAATGTGGCTGTGACAGAATACATTAACTGAACTTCCTCTGTGAACCAGCTGTAAAAAAACTGTAGATGGTGGAGCTGTAAAACAAGATATAACTAAAATGTGAAATATATACTGCACTAAGCTCTGAACCCTGAATAGTAATGTGTAAATTTTCAAATTGTGTTCCATCCAGCATTGCCTTGTGTTAACCTTTGCTTTCTAGATTGTACTAATCCAAAGGATTAATGCACAGTACAATAACTATCAGTCATGCATGCATCACAGGATTACAAGGTCAGACTGTCTAAACAAGAGACTATTAGGCAGAAACCAATGAAAGTGGAATCAGCAGATTCTCAGTAGCTCAGTGTGATGAGAAATAGCTTAGTTGTTAATTTTGCACACACAGACAGTGGTACTAAGATGTGTGTATTCTACACACAATGAATCTGGAATAAATGTAAAAACAGTCAGGTAGTGTTAACAGATATTTTCTCCACAGGTTGTACAGGTAAGGATATGTTGGTAGTAGCTGTATGAAGGGTATACTAATAAACAGTGTGCAACCGTTCAACTGTCCCACCACATGCCTCCAAATGACAGCAGGATAGGTACATACAACATGCACTCTTCCCGATACATGTATCTCAAGTGTCACACTGACATGGCTAGTGGTCACTGCTGCCAATAACCCTGGACACAGATAGGAAACCAGTTGAAGTATACCAGTAGCACACTCACATAACAGCACTTGAGGGTACCCCTCTTTTGCCAGATATGTAACCCTGACATGTACGAGTCCCCTCTAGGCATGTACCCAGAGCTGTCACAGTTTGCCCCATACCATTTCAGGCTGACAGTTTAAAAGGTATGTTTGTGCTACAGAAGCTATGGGCCATAGGCAGATGTAAAGTGAGGGCAGACCCATAGAGTATTGAGCAGTACTGTTGTGGAAAATAGAACTATAAACAATTGTTAATGGACTTTTGGTCTCTCCCCCACCCCTCATTTGGATCAATACAATAATTCATATACTATGGGTATGTTTTACTCCAAACCTAATCTTGGGACTTGTGTTATATTATCATTCTTATATTTGATTGGCTGCATGTTAAAATACCTTGTTCAAATACCATTGTTGGTGGCCTGTTGACATCAATGTTATCGGCATGCTGTTACAATGCATACTGTTGTTCTGTTTATGCACATTTTCATTTTACTATGCAACTGTTTCAAATTTGTTTTATGGAGATAATTGGAACACCCACGCATGCTGTTATAACTAATCTGGAAATGTGTTGTTCATGACAAACCAACATAGTCTTTAAAACCTCAACACCATAACATGTTTGGGAAGGCAGATCCCAGTGGATCCGCCTGTCCCACCTCATCTGGCCATAGCACCGGGCCCCAGCACATCTGGGACCCAACCCGGGCCTTCCTTGTCCACTAGTTCTGCACCATCTTTGGGTGGAACTGCCTGAGGGGATGGGGCCCATCCTCCCCAGGACCAGGCATGGACAGGAGCCTGTTATCCGCAGTTAGGTTCGGGGTTTGGTGCACAGCACCATACAATCAGAGTTTGGTGGGCAGCTGCACCAGATTGACAGCCACCTGGCACATAATGAGGGGCAGGCCGCCTCTCCTCTCCAGCCCCCAGCACAACCACCTTCGGGGCTGTGAAGGAGCAGTGGTGAGTGCCCATGGGTGGGGACCTGAGTCCCACTGTATCCATTTGGGGCTCATGAGCTTCAAATTCCCAACCACCCTCCCCGTCAAAGGTGCTTACCCCCTCATGTGTCATGTACTGCCCATCTGCTGTCTTGTCTGTCTTGTCTGTCTGCAAATGCAACTTATCCCACCCAACCTGCCTCCCCAGCAATACTACAGCCCTTTACCAACATCTCACTCTCACCTAAAAAAAAAGGCATCTGTCCTGCAAAAAAAATTGCCCCATACTTAGCTCTACATTTCACCCACATGTACAGTGAAACTAATTAATCAGCCCACTGATTATTCTGCAAATGTCTGTCGCCAACACCCCTCCCTGTGGGGTGTGAGGCTTTAAATTCCAAATTCTATACATGTAATTTACAGCTGTTGCTGCTGAAGAAATGTAGAACTATTGTCCTTTCCTACATCCGTTCTAAACATTCCTAGCTGGTTTTCATAATGTTTTAACCTCTACTTGCCCACATTTCACCACTTTCCTTTCACCCTTTTTTTCTTTTCTTTAAAGAAAATTAGAGCAGGTGTAAGCGGGAGTAAGCGGTGCTAAGTGAAGCTAAAAAGGTTTATTTAACTGTCTCTTAGCAATGCTTAGCTCCATGCAAAACTGTGCAAACCTACTTACAACTGCTTAAAAGTGCCTTGATCACTCTGTCTCCATCAGTCCTTGTTCTGCCCAGCAACAAAATAATCAGACCTGCTATGACTGGATCCAGGGATACTGTGCACTATAATCCCAGCAATGTACTACTATACCATCTGAGCTGTGGGAAGTGGTAATGCTTTTACAAACGTATTACTCATTCTGATCATTTAACATTAATGTAAAAAGTAATCACCTCTTAGTCTGGAACCCAGGACCCCATGCACAACAATCCCAACAACATACCAGTACACCGTCCAAGCTGTAGGAAACTATAATGTTTTACAAACATATCATGCACAACAGTCATTCAACATAAGGGGGAATTAGAAATACATAGTGCTGTTTTACATATATATATATATATATATATATATATATATATATATATATATATATATTCATACATATATATATACAGATAACCATCCTGTTACTGCAACACTTCAGCAAAAAGCCTGACAAACTAGGGGGATAAAGAGCAAACAATAGTGACTTCTGTGAAATATGACTGTCATGCATATAGAAGTTTGCTAGACTGGCATGGTTTGCTTTAACATATAATGCCAGAAAGATTCCGGGTCTGAAATACAAATTAATGTCATTATTTACTGATGTCGATGCTCACATTATCCCAGTTATTTCTCAGAAACCCACAACTGTTGTGGCCAACAGACAAAACATATGAGCCACACATCAGGACATTGTCTAGACATCTGGACAGTGGAGAGGTATGACCGCAGCCATTTAACAGAATGGAAAAACCCATGATAGCCACCAGACATGTAACCCAGCACTTTCTGAAGCACAATAAGACCAACACAGCACTAACCCAGATCAGCTCTGGGAAATTACTCGTGCATATCCAAATATATCATGCACTACAGGGATGGAACTGTATGGAAAAGCAGAAAGCAGTGCATAAATGTCCACCCACAACCATTTGCACCATAGTCACAGCAACATAACAGTACCCCAAATAAACTCTAGAGTAGAATGATGGTTTGAACGAACATATCCTGATTCCCAGTCACACAATACACTGACAGATAGTTGCCCAACTCACAGTGACAGTGTACTGGGAATCCAGAGGTGTTATAGGACCTTTCTCAGTCTGACCCTACAAACATACACACCTGATAGACCATCAGCAGCCATAGCTGTATGCACAGTCAGATATAAAAAGGATCTGCGACACTCACATCTACTAATCTCCCTACCCATCCAGGCAAACATGTACACACAACACAGCTACACAGTCTTGTCAGTCGCTTCATAATGGCCAGATATATATAACTCTGATATGTGCAGATTTCCACAGAATGTCCAGGGTGTGAGACCATATTCATGGCCACTGCTGCATACCACTCCCAGGAGTCTGCTAAGTCAATGGGATGATACCTTGAGTGTAGTCAGTAAATAATGATATCACATAACTTTGATCCTCTTACTGCAAGACATCTGGACAAAGCATGACATGCTTGGGGGACAGGGGCTGGAAAGAGAGACATATCTCACATAATGGTGTTACAAACTAAAGCAGCTGCCAGTGTCACAGGCTTTGTTGTAACATAACATCCCTGAAGGATATGATGTCTGAAACACCAATGGATGTCAACAGTTACAATGACTACAATCCTCACATTATCCTACTGCTTCCATAAAAACAGATGTTGTCTAAGGAACAGACCAAACATAACAGGTGAACCCCTGGCCAGTCTGTAGACATCAGGACAGTTGAGAGGTATGTCAGAGACATATCACTCTCACACGTCACGTCACACAGAAAATTATTATCCAGATGAACCCTGTTAAACTAGAAACCCTCTATGTGCATAACACCACTACTGACTTACAATCTATACCTAATTCTAGAGCTTTGTTCCCCATGTTGCTGGGCTGTCTCCAAATGTCCTCTGCTGAGAGGTATTCCCACCTACTGTCTATGAAGCTGTAGCCCCCATTGTAAAGCTGTAACCCCCATACCTGCATAATGTCCCCCATACAGGCAAGGGAAAGGGGCAAGGCCTACACGAAGGCCATCATTATAGCACTGTGTCACTATGGCATTGGCAAATGGAAAGACAACACAACTGCTCTGGATGCAAGTAGCAAGTGGGAGACACCGATTGTTGCACAGGCCATCACTTGCTCATGAGCAGTATCTAAAAAAAAGCAAGCTGCTGCCTAAGCAACACAGGTCTCAACCCATCTACACAAAGACAGACTGTGACTATACAAACCTAACCAATTGCATTGTTGTGAGGTAACGTCTTAGCACCATAACAGGTATGTCAGTCATGTAAGCATATAATGGAATGCAGAAGGGGGCTGCAATGATGTCAAATGGGACATTAAACACTAGGCCGCAACAACACCTGATGGACTCACATGCTTGTATCCAGCCCCTGTGGCCATTTCTGCTTCCCCTGCCTGCATTGACATGAAGCACATCTCTGACCCCTGACTCACCCTAGCAAAGTTCAGCTCATGTATAACTACTAATGGAGTCTCTTTTATCCAATACTGCGTGTGTCACTGGTAGGGCAGCTATCTGGGATGTTGTAATTAGTCATATGTCACCTATGAATGCTACTCTAATACATATGTTTGTCTTACAAATGTAAAAGATGTACATAGGGTATGTGCATGCTACATGACAGGTGCAGATGTGTGTGATGAACTGTATGTGATATACGGAGCTCATACCTGCCAACTGTCCAGAGTGTTGTAGACTGACCACATGTCTGCTTCATATTTGTAGTCAATTCCTCAGACAGTTGTGCATTGTCCGACACATCACTGGCAACCCATTAAAGATTGCAGTCATAACAAATTAGCATACATTTCATTCTCAGATGTCATGTCCTGCAAAGTACACCTGTGAATGTGACACTGTCTTGGCTGGCAAATAAGTGTGTTTCAGCTAGATTCATAAAGTGACACTATTTACTGGCCCTTGCCCACCACTGAAGTGTGCCTTTTTGCAGATGTCATGCTCTAACAGGAACTAGGTGTCTTACCATGACACCCACTCTCAATGCAAGAATACCTTGTCCTGTAGGATGCTGACATTTGCGCAGTCACTGACACCTGCTGTCCAGCTGTAGCGAGCACACCACCCTTGCCAGGTCACTCATCCCATCATAAATGTAGACCCCAAATGGAGGACCGCAAAGCCACAGAAGGTGGAGTGTTAAACATTAGCATGCACATACACAACTCCAGGCTGGCCAAACAGTATGCTACCTGGGTGACATCCTGTGTGCAGTTAACAGTTGACAAAATACCAACTCAAATCATACAGGTCTCAAAACATGACTATGGACACCCACCACACCTATTGGGACCTGTTGGAATCTGTCAGGATTTAATCATCTTTCCTCCTCCTGGGTGACTTCAAATACCCAACCATAGTGTGCTTGACCTATGCCACCTGAACATGAACGCACATAGATTCCCCGTCTTTGTCAATGGCAATGCAGTGGAGCAGCCGGTCAACACCCCTACGGCAAGTTGGAATCTCATGTAGCTGGTCCTAACCAACATGAATAGCAATTGTAGCACTCCTACAGTGCCATCCCCCTTGGTATTATCTGCCCACATAGCCATCACTGCTCAGGTCACCATCTCCCCTGCCCCCCACCCCCCCTTTACAGTGCCAAACAGAACGAGCTGTACACAAATTACTATAAATCCACTCAGAGCAGGTAGTAGTAGCTGTATAGCCAGTGTCCCATTTGTTGGAAGTAGCAGCAGTGTCCAGGCCCACACCACAATACTATGCGGGCACTCACATAGCTGTACGGACTCAGCAGTACCTGACAGGGCATCATCATCTCTCGCAAGATAGGGTAAATGCCTGTGGTGGACAGCAGAAATACACAAATACCATAATAAGTAGAAACAAGTGCTGGATGAACCAAGAAGGAACAAAAGCCTCATTGGAAGCAATGAAACCTTGGTCTGTACAAGCAAATAAGGGCACAGGTGATGTACCCTAAGGCTGTCTTTGAGTGCAAATTGGACACATCCACCAAGGCCCATCACAAGGCTGTCTTCACTTATGTCTGCCATCTCAGAGGCAACAACCCAACCCACCATGTACTGGTGGTCAGTCACACCACATACACATACACAGCATAGCTATAGCCATCCTGCTGCAGACAGGTTAATGGAAAACATCAGCTCCCTGTCCCACCATCAGTATAGGTGGATATGCACAGCACCCACACCCCTCCCCTCATCATTAGGAAGCAGGTATATAATGTCTACTCAAAGGCAACAAAATACGTCTCCATGGGACCTGATAACATCCCTGTCTGCATCCTACATGAACTCATGCATATGCTCCCAGCTCAATTACACACTGTACTCAAGAAAAGCCTGAGCACCATTGACATCCCATCTGCAAGGAAGATAGCCACTGTCATCCCTCTATACAAAAGTGTAAGATGAATGATGGATTATGCAATTTACTAGCTCTCATTGTGGGGAATATGACACATCAGGACTAGGAGTGCACTGCAAGCTCATACTGTACTGTTAGATGACAGGGGTATGATGTGGTCATACATGGTGGCTAATGATAAACAATGTTAATGTTTGGGTTCTGTAAAGAACGTGGACCAATGTATGAGGTCCTGTAATGTGTTTCCCTGTTTATGTCTTCCAGGTGACATGCCACATGTCCATCAGCCCCAGTACTCTGCAGCAAAAAATGAGGCTATTAACCTTATCATCCACCACCATGGGGTGATGTTTGGCTGTAGCCAACAGGATCTGTGGATGTGGACTGCCCTGTGGGAAGAGTTTGTCTACAGGGTGTACAACATTGGCTACCATGGCCGCACATACGATCAGATCAGGCATCATGAGACTGATCCGATCCATCGTGCCCAGCAAAGGGCTGCTGGCATGGCCAGGGACCATAACACTAAAGGTGGGGGTCCTGCCACACAGGCCTCACTTACAGCAACAGAAGAGCTTCTTGTCAACCTTGGGGTAGCCCCCACATCCCCGCCAACACAAAAAACACAAGATGTGGCGGTGGGTGGCACCCACATAACAGGCAAGGAGCATCCAGGTAATGCCACAGTGCACATCAATTGAATCATGTAGCAGTCATACTGGCTACTGTAGAGTATCTAGATGCATATGTGAGGTCAAACTGCATTTGTTGGTGGGGTTTAGTAATGCACAAAAGTGCACATCTGTGGTGAAGGACAGCAAAATGTGCACTATCAGAACTTATACTGTACATGTGCAGAAAAATAACATTCATCTTGTACCAATGCCAAATGTGAGTCTGTTGACAAAACCTCTCCCCTACAACTACATAGGTACGTCTGGTCTGGATGTGGGGCAGCAGCCTGAAGCCAGTGAGTATGGGGTTGTCCTGTTTGTGGCTCACCAGTACTCCAGGCATGATAAGGTCATTCATTTTACCATGCACACAACTGTTACTCTCAGCCATATTGTGATATCTGCATGCTCACTTGTGGTGGGGTTAACTGCATTACATCACATTGGTCCTCACAGTGGCATATTTTAGGAGATGTAACATATCTGTAGCATATCTCACAACCTGTCATTGTAAGAAATATGGACAAAGACTGGCAAAATGGGGGTATAAAATCCCCAAATTAGGGACATATTTTGTAAATTAGTGTTATACAGTGCATATAAATGGTGTACATACACCTGTTAAAATGCCAGGTATTTGTGATATACAAAAATGAGAGCACAATAAAACATTGCTGAACTCTTCCAACCTTTCCTGTGACCTGTAACCTGTACAATTCAGTTGTAAAACAAACAAATCTGTTAGGGGAGCAATTATGACAAATGAAAAATGTTTAAGAGGCTAGATGCATAAGTGTGCACAGGTTGAAGCTAATACCGTGTTGAAACAGATTTTGATATAATTACAGCATTATGCCTTCATGGGTACAAACCTGCCATCAATTACAGAGACTATTCGATTAACAGCAAATAATGGTCAGGTGTCCTACCAGGATTTTCATGACATTTACTCAATTGCCTGCTATAGCAACAGCCATAGTTCACATAGAGCTTAAGAAGCATCAAAAAATCTCATTTTTGAAAGGTATCAGCCCAGAGAAGGGTACAAAAACATTTCCACAGCATTGCATATACTATGGAACACAGTGTAGACAATCATCAACAGGTGGTGAAAATATGGGGCAACAGTGACATTGCAAAGAAGTGTACATCCCTCCAAATGTGTTGAAGAGACAAGACCTAAAGTGGTCAGAGAGGCTGCCAGGAGACCTACAGCAACACTAAAGGAGTTGCAGGAATCTCTGGCAAGTACTGGTTGGGTACTACATGTGACAACAATCTCTCATATTCTCCACATGTCTGGCCAATGGGGTAGGGTTGGAAGCTGGAAGCCTTTCCTCAAACAGAACAACATCCATGTCTGTCTAAATTCTCAAGAACAATACATCAGGTCACCCAAAAGCATGTGGGAAAATGTGTTATAGTGTACTGAGACCAAGGTTGCACTTTTTGGCCACCATTCCAAAAGGTTTGTTTGGCACAATAACAACACTGCACATTAACAAAAGAACACCATACCCATGATGAAGCATGGCGATGACAGTGTCCTGCTTTGGGGTTGCTGTTCATAAGCTGAAAGTGGGCCTGCAGCCAAGATGGAGGGGATTATGAACAGTTCCAAATACCAGTCCGTTTTGGCCCCAAATCATCATGTGTCTGCTAGAAAGCTGTAGTTGAGAAGGAATTACACATTTTCACATGACAATGACCCAAATCAAACTTCCAAATCATAAGAAAATGACTTCACTAGAAGACAGTCAATGTTTTGGGATGGCCCAGCCACAGTTACACCAACATCCAATAGAAATTCTGTGGGGTGCCCTGAAGAGGGCTGTGCACAAGAGATGCCCTCACAATCTGACAGAGTTGGAGGGCTTCTGCAAGGGGGACTATGCAAATATTGCTATGGCGAGATGTGCCATTCAGATAGACACATTATCAAGAGGATTGACTCCTGTTATTAAATCAAAAGGTGCTTTAACAAAGAATTAGCTTAAGGGTGTGCACACTCATGCAACCAGCCTATTGTACATATTTCATCTTCAATATGTTACCCCTAACCAATGTATTTGTTCTTCAACTGGATTGCAGAGGTTATAAGTCACATTAATGATGGGAAATGTCATGACATGATACCTGTGGTCTCATGTTATATAGCAGGAAAACCTGGCATGTTAACAGGGGTGTGTGCACTTATTATATCCACTATAAGCTTAGAAGGTGTAACCGGTTTTGTTTTAACATACATGTACTGCAGGTGTTGACTTGTGAAACTCAAACCATGTCATTAATTAGTGGCACCAATCCTCAGATCATCCCAGTAATGTGTCAGACAAACACAGGATTTATGAGGAATGGACCAAAAATATGAGCCACACATTCTGACATTCAGCGAAACTCTGTACAGTTGAGAGGTATGCTTGTAAGCATTGCCACTGTGCTATACAGGTGAATAGCAATAATATGTACATGACTGCAGTGTGTGCTAGGTGAAGGCACATCACCTACTGACACTACTCGCATATCCCAGAGGTGTATATTAGTAGTAACATTAAGTGGAAAGGGATGCACTGCATGATGTTGAGGGCCTGTCCAGAGTGTGTATGTTATGGTCCGACTCTGTTGTGAATGTCACCAGTTGGCTATTGTGAGGTCTGTGTAATGCCTTTGTGCCACCTCACCTGTATGTGTGTGTGTGTGTGTGTGTGTGTGTGTAATAGCAAACCTTATAGTGCAGGTATCAATTTACAAATGTTGTCTTCCTCTCACAGGTGGACTTGGTGGTCATGGTCCATCCTGCTCAGAATCAGATGTCAGTGTCTCTGCAGACTCTGACAATTATGGTGGTCATAGTAGGGCACAGGGTGGGTTGTCAGGGGCTGAATCTGTGCCATCATTTGGGATCCCACAGTCATCCACAATGTCCCTGCACACAGTCACAATGCCCACACATGCTCCATCTCCAGCAGCCACAGATAATGGATATTTGGCAGGTGGTGGCATGGAAAAATCTAGTGCAGTGACTATGGCAGGTGTGAGTGTAGCTACTACCCATAGCCAGAGTGCAGGCAAGCTCCCACACAGGCTGATGGACAGGGGTGCTCAAGGGAGGACTGCTGCCCATCAAGCCCCCATCACAAGTGCCACATCAGGTGTCACCAGATGTATGTTTCAGGCTGTCATGGATGCACAGGCACATAGTGAATGCAACACCAGACAAATAATCAGGGTCTTGGATGTAACTCTTCCTGGCTTAAGTGGTGACATATATGACCTGGCTGAGGCCACACATCAAAATGCTAAGATTATAAATAGACGGTCGGGTGAGACCTTGGCAGTCCTCAAACACAGCAAGTCTGTGCTAGAACGTGTAGTGGGAGATGGACGTTGGCCACATGGACATAGGTCAGCACCAACATCAGCTGAGAGTCTACGGGGCCATGCACTTTCACACTCCTGTAATAGCAGTACCACCAGCACTACTGAAGGGGGTGGTGCTGTCCACACCACAATGGAGCAGGCCATGGGCACATGGTCCTAGCTGGTCCCATCAGGGATATGGATCCAGTAGATAGCAGTCACCATCAGGAAGCAGTACTGCATCTGGCCTTGGGCCTGGTGGTTCCAGTGAGACTGCTGGCAGGACCAGTTCCCATGTTCATAGCCGGAGATGGTGAACTGCACATCCTGCCATGTACAGTCCACAGCTGTCTCACACACCCCTATGTAGTGCAGCCACATGGTGTGACTGTGTCCATACATACACACACACATCACCTTCACAGCCAGGTCATTTTCAGACACACACACACCACTTCTGCACGGCCCATTCGTATAACACCCCTCCAAATAGTCACGCATGATGTCAATTGAATGGCCCAGCCTAGGCCTCTGGCAAACCCAAACAACACCCTGTGCATATGATGATACCTGTACTACATCCCTGTCATCCATACCACTGATGCAGGGACATGCTAATATGGTTCTGATGCACAGGTGAATTAAACACAGTTTAGTTGTGTAATACTGTGTAAGGTGCTGTCAGCCTGCAATTATAATGGGTACACTTCAGTGTGTGTGTGTGTGTGTGTGTGTGTGTGTGTGTGTGTGTGTGTGTGTGTGTGTGTGTACCTTTTCAGCCATGATGCATTATTAGTGTTAGTAACTTTGACTGAATGTAGTCTCACATGCTGTATTCTGTTTGTGTTCTAGGTGTCTGTGCATCAGCAGAAGTTGGCAATGCAGAAATTGACAAAGTGGGGCATGGCAGAGTGGTAACACATCGATCATGTCAGACCTGAGGTACAGCTGTATATGTACACATTTACCAGGTCTGTATAACAGTTATTGCATGTGCCACAGATCTTATAGGGCTGAGGGGTGTATACAGGTAAGTCCATGGTGGTTGACATCAGCAGGCCTTGTGAAGTGGAGAATGGTAATTGTAGTGAGAGGAACACACCTCAGATTGGTAAATCCCACACCCCCAGGAGATATTCACACACACACACACACACACACACACACACACACACACACACACACACACACGCGCGCGCTCGCGGGCGCGCGTGCGTACAGGGTCCAGTTGCTAGTGTTGTGTTTGGAACCCCTACATATCTAGTTAGTGGTACTACACTGTATTGCGGTTATCGCAGGTGGCACGGAACTAATAGTGCGATGACTGCTCCAAGGTACCTGTAGAGTGAATAACATCACATGCTCTTCTGAAGTATGGCAATGGGGATTGTACTGGGTCTGGAGGACTCATTAGACTGTCACCTACAAATTTACACACTCACAAACACTGCTATGCACACCAATGCACACACAATCGCCAGTACTGACATTAGCAGCCCTGCCTATCATGTTATTCATTCCATACTGTTACAAAACTTTTGCACATGGCAGGGGGCTTATAGTGCTGAAGAGTATCCACAATTACCTCTATGGCAGATGTGAACAGCGGCCTTTGTAAAGTGGACCTTGGGACATGTACTGGGAGTACCATGGCCTAAAACTGTAAACCATGGCCAACTGATGGATATGGTTCTCACTCAAACACACACACACACACACACACACACACACACACACACACACACACACACACACACGCACACAAACACAAACACATGCACATGCTTGCCAGGACTGAGATTACAAACCCTACCTATGTAGTTACAGCTAATACAGTGTTATGCATTTATAGCATACGCCACAAAGCTTACAGGGTGAAGAGAGTCCCAAGGTAATTCCAAGGTGAACAACAACATCAGGTATGGCAATGGGTGACTTAAAGGATGAGATTGGACTCAAAATACTCGGACCTACAGTTATACATACTTACACACACAAATACGGTCATACACACATTTGCCAGGACTGAGATTAGTAGCCCTGGCTATCTTGTTGGTTAGTCCATACTGTTACATAGTTCCTGCATGCAGCATGGTGTTTATTGGGCTGAAGAGTGTCAACAGATATCTCTATGGTTGATGAAGACAGCAGGTCTTGTAAAGTGGACCTTGGGACATGTAATGGTAGTACCATGGCTTACAAATGTAAAACCTACCCCCACAGTGGATATAGTTCTCACTCAGACACATACACAGGATATGGTTCTTACACATACAAACACAAGCACACACACACACACACACACATACACACACACACACACACACACACACACACACACACACACACACACACACACACACACATTTTCCAAGACTAAGATTAGAACCACTACCTATCTACTTGTGTTATGCATTTATTGCATGCGCCATGGAGTTTATAGTGTTAATAGTTTCCCACAGTTCTTCTAAGGTGAACAACATCACCAACCCTTGTAAAGTATGGCAATGGGCAGTGTACTGGGAGAGTGAGGCTTCAAAATGCTCTATCCTACAAATATACACACTTACAACCAGTTACACACACACATCTGCAGGACATAAATTAGAAGCCCTACCTATATAGTCATTGGTACAATAGTGTTATGCAGTTACTGCACACACCATGGATCTTATAGGATGAAGAGTGTCCCAAGGTACCCATATAGTGAATAATATCGTCAGCCCTTGTAAGGTATGGCAATGGTAGGGGTACTGGGTGAGAAGTGCCTCAAACTACTTTCACCCACATGTTTACACAGTCACAAACACTTTTATACACACTACTGCACACACACACATTTGCCAGTATTGAGATCCATAGGTTCATAGTTTCATAGGTGTGTACTATGCAAATAGCCATGGGGCCTTTACAAGCCTAGCCCATGGGAGTAACTTGGCATCATGCCACCTGACAATAGTCTCCAATGTGTCTAATGAGTATAGCCACTGGAGTGGTCCCTGGGGTGAGATTTCTATTCCCCATGCACTCATCCAGATTTCTCTTGAAGAGGGAGAGTGATGTGCTCTGCTTGACATGTATGTGAAGTTTATTCCATAGCGTGAGCAGTCTCTGGGTTGTGAACCTGTCCCTCCAACATGTTCTGTTGATTGTGGAAATGGGGTTGAGGTCTCTGAGGCATGTGGTGTGGATGGATTGGTTTCTTCAGATATAGCATTCCTGACAGAGCTGGGTCAGACATGGCTGTGTAAGTCAGGCATAGATAGCGTCTAAGTAGCTAATATGAGACAGAGACTAGTTAGAATTTTATTTATTTATTTATATTTGTTGACCAGGAGTGTCCAACTGGACGTAGGTCCATTTTCAGTGGAGGCCCGGGGAGAAAAGCTCCACAGTTAAAATAAACAGACAGTAGTTACATTGGATTACATAGCGATTAACAATTTACATAGCAATTATTTACAACATATTTACAGATGAAGAACATAGTACATCAGTAGACAACTAGAATCTTTATCTGTGAAGTACATAACAGACATTAACAAATGTTACAAGAAGTAGTTCCTGCTGTATAATAAGTATTGGCTTATGA
The DNA here is from genome assembly GCF_019279795.1 of Protopterus annectens. Classification (NCBI taxonomy): domain Eukaryota; kingdom Metazoa; phylum Chordata; order Ceratodontiformes; family Protopteridae; genus Protopterus; species Protopterus annectens. The sequence goes on from NC_056744.1 coordinate 492,847,622, forward strand.
GCATCTGAGCTTGCTATAATCAAGATAGTTAGTGGAGTGGAAAGAAAGGTAGTGGTTGGATGGGGAGGGTGATATTAGAGTGGGAGTTGCAAGGGCATAGCCAGCATGTTTTTAGGTGCACTTTTAGTAAAGTTTTGAAGTGGGTGCATGATGGTATGGAGGTAATTGTGGGTGGGAGGGAGTTCCATAATTTGGCTATGGTACAAGAGAATAGTGCTTCACCAGCAGAGTTATTGGCTTTAGTGATCTGCAAGTGATTTTTGTTGCTGGATCTTAGTGGTCTGGTGGTACAATAGGGTTGGAGTAGATTCTGGAGGGATGGGACATTTAGTGGATGATTTACTAGTTTGTGGGCAAGTGAGAGTTGAGACCATTGAAGGAGGTGAGGGAGTTCAAGCCAGCCCAGTTCAGCAAGTGAGAGACAGTGGTGACTACAGTAGGATGCCCCTGTGGCAAATTTGGCAATTTTGTTGTAGCAGGTCTCTAGCTTGTTTAAATTGCATTGCCTTATGTTGCTATATATTGGACAGGCATAAAGTAGGGTGGAGATAAGGTGGGAATTTACTATTTCAATCTTTGCTGCTTTGGTGAGAAGTTGCTTATTTCTGTATATCACTCCTAGTTTATTGGGGACTTTTTTTATGGTCAAGGATATGTGAATGTCAAATTTTAGTTTGTCTATTTCCACTCCTAGCAATTTGGTGTGTTCAGTTGGGTATATAGTGGTGCTGTCTTTTGTTGTGATGTTAAAGTGATTGTTGTTTTGAGTATGTTTGGTGGGTTGGAAGATGAGCAGTTTAGTTTTGTTTGGGTTGAGTATTAATTGGGCATTGGATAACCAAGTTTCAACAGAGGAAAAGGCTTCCTGTGTGACTTTTTGCAGTTTGGGTAGGGACTGGGTTGAGCAGATGATGGTTGAGTCATCTGCGTATTGTATGAGTGTGCCATGTTTGGTGGCAGAGGCTAGATTATTGGTGAAAACAGAGAAGAGAAAGGGTCCAAGGATGGATCCTTGGGGAACCCCTATGGAGACAGGTAGTTGGGGAGATATGTCATTCTGCCATACAACGGATTGTTGGCGGTCAGACAGGTAACTCTGAAACCAGTTGGTGACCGATTGTGAGAAGGATAGGTTATTGAGGACAGAGATAAGTTGTTTGTGTGGGACCATGTCAAATGCTTTAGATAGGTCTAGGAAAGTAGTAGAGGAGAGATAGCCATTGTTTTTATGTTGAAGGATAGTGTTAGTAAAGGAGGGTAAGGCAGTGGTGGTGCTTTGGTTTGGTCGGAAACCATGCTGAGTATTGGAAAGGAGGTTGTTAGTAAGGAGGTAGTCTGAGACCTGAGAGTGTATGCATCTCTCTAGTATTTTTGAGAGTGGAGAGAGAATAGCTATGGGGTGGTAATTGGTTAGTTCTGTGGAGGGTCCGCCTTTGTGGAGGGGAATTATATGTGATACTTTCCACAGTGTGGGAACGTAACTTTCTGACAGAGATCGGTTAATCAAGATGGATACTGGATAGGCCAGAGCATCAGCTGCGATTTGTAGGTATTCACTTGGGAGGTTGTCTGCTGCTAATCTGGTGGGCTTAAGTTTAGTTAAGAGTTTTTTTATGTTTGAGGTAGGTACAGGAGAAAAAGAGAAGGCAGTGGGGAGATTACTAGTTGAAGGTGTGGGTTGGAGGGGAGGGGGGTTATGTTGTTTAGCTACTGATAGTATGGTTTGTGTGAAGTGTGTGTTGAATGAGGTAGCAATATTTTCTGAGGAGTGAGGGATGTTAGGAGGAGAGGTACTGACTTTACCTGGGTGGAGGATGGAGTTTATGGAGGACCAAAATTGTTTGGGGCTGTGTTGAGAGGAGTCTAGGGCAGACTGGCAGTATTGGAATTTGTCAGGTTTTATTAGCTTTTTGACTCTATTTTGTAGTTCTAGGAATTTCTGTCTAGTTGAGGGGGTTTTAGTTTTGCGCCAGTGCTCCCAGGCTTTATCCCTGTTTTTCATTTCTGACTTAGTGGTTTTCTGTAGCCATGGGGACGGTTGTGCTTTGATTCTGGAAAGTCTTATGGGGGCATGGTAATTAAGGATGCTCAGGAAGGTAGTATTAAAAAATTCAACTGCGTCATCAAGGCTGAGGTACTTTAGAGGATGCCAGTTACATTCTTTGAGGGATGAGATGAATGTGAGTGGGTTAAAGTTTAGTTTTTTATGTATTTGTCGGTAGATGACAGGTTTAGCTTGGTATAGGTATTTTTTGAGTCGGAATGTTGGGGAGTGATCACTGAGGCTATCTGATAAGTAGCCTGTTATATATGACTGGGGGCTCTTACTGACTAGTATCCAGTCCAGGGTAGTGTGCTTGCTGAAGTTTTTATTTATCCTGGCTGACGACTGGACTAGTTGGGTGAAGCAATGAAGGTTTACATGATGGGTTGGATGGTTGCAAGAACAGGATTGCCAGTCAATATTGAAATCACCTAAAATGATAGTTTCTTGGGGGAGATGGTGGGTAGACCATCTGAGGAGGTTTTCTAGTGGAGGGATGTTTTGGCCAGGTGGGAAGTAGCATCCGATTATGTTGATGGTTTTGTTTTGGTTTATTTTGAGGTTGGTATATATTATTTCTTCATTGCCTATTTGTGGAGCTGATGATTTTAAGATCTGGATGTTTAGATGCTGTTTAAATATTATTGCTACACCGCCTCCTTTCTTGTTTAGCCGGTCTACTCTTAGTATGCCATAACCTGTGGGGAGTATTTGCTCACTGGTAATGTGAGGTTTTAGCCAGGTTTCTGTCAGGATGACTATATCTGGGGAGTGCAAGTCTATGGTGGCATGGAGTTCATGGACTTTGTTGGATATACTTCTAATATTTAGGCTTAGTAGAAGGAAGTCACTTGGATTTCTATTGGCTGTAATATGGGAGAAGTTGTGGTTTCTAATCTGATTATGAGGATTGGGGTTGGAGATGGTAGGGCCAGGGTTGGGGTGGATATCTCCACTTAGGGCTAGTTTAGATATGCATGAGGGTATTAGTTTTCTCAGTTTCTGAATGTGTTTGTTTATAAGGGAAACTTTATGATTGTGCTCTTTGGGTAATAGGTATGATGGGAGGGTTACTGTGTAAAATTGTAGGGATGCTTTATGCTTGAGTAATATAGTAGGTAGAATATGTGGGGGGTGCATGGGGATGTTTCTTGAGTTTGTGGGAGGGGAGCTGAGTGAGGGTGAGACATGAGTGGTGGTGTGAGTAGTAGTACAATGGTAGTGGTTGAGTGGGGGAATGATAGAGCTTTGGTAGGATGTAAGATATGCAAGGAGAGTGCATGCAGTGAGCATAGGTAAGGTATGCTTGTACATGTAAGTTGAGGAGATGTGATAGTAGTGGGAAGATGGAGGAGGTAGTGTTGGGTTAGTGCTGTGGTTGGCTACTGGAAAGATGAGAGGGGTTTGTGAGTGTAATAAAGGTGGGGCCACTGGGGGCAGGTGGGAATAGGGGGCAGGGTGGGGAGCGAAGCGGGTAGAGACCCTGTTAGTTGCTCTTATGAGGGGGATGGAAACAATTAGGTAACAGAGTTAACTGATAAATAAACATATGATAGTGACAAGAGTGGTTGTAGTTGTAAAAATGGTGCCTGCCACAGGTAATATTTATTAACTTTGGGATTGTCTTAAGGTAATAAACAGGGAAGGGGGAGAACAAGGCTGTGAGCAGGCAGTTCTTTGTACTGCTGCTAATGAGCCAAAGCAAAGACAAGTTTGTGTTTAAGAAACAATCACAATTGACCAAGGACTGCTCTGAAACTGTAAGTCATTTCTTAACTATTTGCCAGGTGGAAAAACAGGATAACCTTGTATCAGTAGGCTACTGTGGTCTCAGTTTAAATTAACAAACACACAGTATTGATCAGTTATGGATACTATTTGCTAATAGAAGGGAATAAGAGAGAAAGTGGAAGATGAGTGTGTGTGTGTGTGGGGGGGGGTTCTTACAAGCCAAAGCAGAGTGTTCTCCAGGGGAAAATGAATATTGGCTCAAACAGGTAGACACATACTCAAAGTTAACTTTAGCTGTTTTCAGACAGTTCAGACCCGGGCTGCGCTTTTCTTATAAGAATGATAAAGGTGGTACCGCAGTTGAATACTTAAGAGTGGTGTTAGGTCTAAAAAAAAAAAAGAGTACAGAGAGGAGTAAGCACTTTGAGATGGTAAAGATATATTAGAAAGATTACAAAAAATAAACTGAGCAAATAGTTACTGTATATGCAGGAAAATGTCTTGAACCAACAACTAGTATATGCAGATACTGAGCCATTTGGAAGCACATCTGTTAGAAAAACCTCAAGACAGTTATGCAGTCACAGATAAAAATACAGCGAGCAGCACTCTGTTGAGGTTATCTAATATGATTCTATCCACCAGTAACAGCACAATTATATAGAAATAATTTAGACACCAGTATGAGCTGTCTACACACAACACAATTACATGAATAACATTAGTAGACAAGGTGCAGCTATGCAAACAGGCCATACTAGTATACTAAAAACAACTTGGTGCAGACAAAATGCTAGCATGGCATAGTAACTTCCAATAATAAAGCATAAATCATATTAGATGTCTAACACAATTCAACATAAACATATACAGTTGTAAAATGTCTAACACAATTCAACATAAATAGGCATTTACAGTTGTAAAACACTTACTGGAGAGACACTGAGCTCCTTCATGGGGCCTGTTGCAGAGTGGATTGTAGTTGTAAAAATAGTGACTGCCACAGGTAATATTTATTAACTTTGGTATTGTCTTAAGTTAATAAACACGGAAGGGGGAGGGGAGAACAAGGGTGTGAGCAGGCAGTTCTTTGTACTGCTGCTAATGAGCCAAAGCAAAGACAAGTTTGTGTTTAAGAAACAATCACAATTGACCAAGGACTACTCTAAAACTGTAAGTCTTTTCTTAACAATTTGCCAGGTGGAAAAACAGGATAACCTTGTATCAGTAGGCTACTGTGGTCTCAGTTTAAATTAACAAACACACAGTATTGATCAGTTATGGATACTATTTGCTAATAGAAGGGAATAAGAGAGAAAGTGGAAGATGATTGTGTGCGTGTGTGGGGGGGGGCTGCTTACAAGCCAAAGCAGAGTGCTCTCCACGGGAAAATGAATATTGGCTCAAACAGGTAGACACATACTCAAAGTTAACTTTAGCTGTTTGCAGACAGTTCAGACCCGAACTGCGCTTTTCTTATAAGAATGATAAAGGTGGTACCACAGTTGAATACTTAAGAGTGGTGTTAGATTCAAAGTTAACTTTAGCTGTTTGCAGACAGTTCAGACCTGGACTGCGCTTTTCTTATAAGAATGATATAGGTGGTACCGCAGTTGAATACTTTAGAGTGGTGTTAGGTTCAAAGTTAACTTTAGCTGTTAGCAGACAGTTCAGACCCGGACGGCGCTTTTCTTATAAGAATGATAAAGGTGGTACCGCAGTTGAATACTTAAGAGTGGTGTTAGGTTCAAAGTTAACGTTAGCTGTTTGCAGATAGTTCAGACCCGGACTGCGCTTTTCTTATAAGAATGATAAAGGTGGTACCGCAGTTGAATACTTAAGAGTGGTGTTAGGTTCAAAGTTAACTTTAGCTGTTTGCAGACAGTTCAGACTCGGACTGTGCTTTTCTTATAAGAATGATAAAGGTGGTACCGCAGTTGAATACTTAAGAGTGGTGTTAGGTTCAAAGTTAACTTTAGCTGTTTGCAGACAGTTCAGACCCGGACTGCTCTTTTCTTATAAGAATGATAAAGGTGGTACTGCAGTTGAATACTTAAGAGTGGTGTTAGGTGGGAGAGACACAGAGCTCCTTCATGGGGCCTGTTGCAGAGTGGATTGTAGTTGTAAAAATGGTGCCTGCCACAGGTAATATTTATTAACTTTCGGATTGTCTTAAGGTAAAAAACAGAGAAGGGGGAGGGGAGAACAAGGGTGTGAGCAGGCAGTTCGTTGTACTGCTGCTAATGAGCCAAAGCAAAGACAAGTTTGTGTTTAAGAAACAATCACAATTGACCAAGGACTGCTCTGAAACTGTAAGTCATTTCTTAACTATTTGCCAGGTGGAAAAACAGGATAACCTTCTATCAGTAGGCTACTGTGGTATCAGTTTAAATTAACAAACACACAGTATTGATCAGTTATGGATACTATTTGCTAATAGAAGGGAATAAGAGAGAAAGTGGAAGATGAGTGTGTGTGTGTGGGGGGGGGGGCTGCGTACAAGCCAAAGCAGAGTGCTCTCCAGGGGAAAATGAATATTGGCTTAAACAGGTAGACACATACTCAAAATTAACTTTAGCTGTTTGCAGACAGTTCAGACCCGGACTGCGCTTTTCTTATAAGAATGATAAAGGTGGTACCGCAGTTGAATACTTAAGAGTGGTGTTAGGTGCAAAGTTAACTTTAGCTGTTTGCAGACAGTTGAGACCTGGACTGCGCTTTTCTTATAAGAATGATAAAGGTGGTACCGCAGTTGAATACTTAAGAGTGGTGTTAGGTTCAAAGTTAACTTTAGCTGTTTGCAGACAGTTCAGACCCGGACTGCTCTTTTCTTATAAGAATGATAAAGGTGGTACTGCAGTTGAATACTTAAGAGTGGTGTTAGGTGGGAGAGACACAGAGCTCCTTCATGGGGCCTGTTGCAGAGTGGATTGTAGTTGTAAAAATGGTGCCTGCCACAGGTAATATTTATTAACTTTCGGATTGTCTTAAGGTAAAAAACAGAGAAGGGGGAGGGGAGAACAAGGGTGTGAGCAGGCAGTTCGTTGTACTGCTGCTAATGAGCCAAAGCAAAGACAAGTTTGTGTTTAAGAAACAATCACAATTGACCAAGGACTGCTCTGAAACTGTAAGTCATTTCTTAACTATTTGCCAGGTGGAAAAACAGGATAACCTTCTATCAGTAGGCTACTGTGGTATCAGTTTAAATTAACAAACACACAGTATTGATCAGTTATGGATACTATTTGCTAATAGAAGGGAATAAGAGAGAAAGTGGAAGATGAGTGTGTGTGTGTGGGGGGGGGGGGGCTGCGTACAAGCCAAAGCAGAGTACTCTCCAGGGGAAAATGAATATTGGCTTAAACAGGTAGACACATACTCAAAATTAACTTTAGCTGTTTGCAGACAGTTCAGACCCGGACTGCGCTTTTCTTATAAGAATGATAAAGGTGGTACCGCAGTTGAATACTTAAGAGTGGTGTTAGGTGCAAAGTTAACTTTAGCTATTATTATTTGGAATTATTGGAGTCTGTCTATATAGGGCAAGTATTTAAGGCCTAGGATCCTCTTTGGGAGGTAGTTTTGCAGCCTCTCCAGTTGTTGCAGGTGTCCATTGTGGTACATGCCAAATGGGCCATTGTACTCATTGATTGGCCTAATGAGGGGAGAGTATAGGGAGACAATGACCTCTTACTTCCTGGATGCAGCACCCTTAGTCAGGAGATGCAACACATAAAAGGACTTTCTGAACACGATGGCACTGTGTTGGTCAGCAGAGAGCTCACTGTCAACCTGTGTGCCCAGTTCTCTTATAATGATGTCAATGTCCATTGGACTACCATCAATGTATTACTTCATGGGAACCATGTTGTTCCCAAAGAGGATGGTGGCACATTTTCTGGCATTGAGCTAAAGTCCAGGGCTCTGACACCAGTCTTAGGTCTCAGTGAGGCCTTTGTGCAGGAAGTCAATATCACGTGGGGAGGTAATAATAGCACCCACCTTGCAGTCATTTACGATCATTGTCAGCCAGAGTCCCTTTGTGTTGGGCTGGACTTCAGAGGTGTGGATCCTGAACACAAGGAGACACAGGACCAAACCATGTGGGACTCCACCCCTTGCCTGGTCGGCAGTCTGACATAGAGTTTGCTGCTTTCACACTGTGGGTTCTATCTGTGAGCCAGTTTGCAAGCCACCTAAATATATAGGGGTTGATGCCTAGCTGAGTGTGTTTGTCTATGATTCCAGAGTGGGAAATGGTATCCACAGATTAGAAGGGCCACATATCTTGTCATTTATTCCATACTGTTACATAATTGTTGCATGTGGCACAGAGCTTATAGGGCTGCAGAGTGTCTACAGCTACCTCTACACTGGATGACAACATTGGGCCTTGTAAAGTGGACATTGGTATGTATACTGTGTGGGTGACAGCAAACAATTGCAAATCTTGCCCCCCAGTAGATATGGTTCTCACACACACACATACATGATACTGTTCTTGCACACACACATTTGTCAGGACTGAGATTAGAACCCCTACCTATCTAGTTACTACTACTACAGTGTTATGCATTTATAACGTGCACCACAGTGCTTACAGGGTGAAGACTGTCCCAAGGTACTTCTAAGGTGACTAAAATCATTGGCCCTTGTAAAGTATGTCAATGGGTGATGTACTGGTTGAGAGAAACCACAAAATACTTTAACCTACACATATGCATACTTACGCATACCCACATTTGCCAGAACTGAGATTCGAACCCCTGCCTAACTAATTATTTGTACTACAGTGTTACACAATTATTGCATGCACCACAGAGCTTATAGGGCTTACGGCTTCCCAAAGGTGCTACTAAGGTGACTGACATCAACAGAACTGCTAAAGTAGGCCAATGGGAAGTGTACTGGGTGTAAATGGGCTCAAAATCTTTAACCTACAAACACACTTTTACATTTGCCAGGACTGAGATTAGAACCTCTGCCTAACTAGTTATTTGTACTACAGTGTTACACAATTATTGCATGCACCACAGAGCTTATGGGGTTGAAGGATGCCTAAAGGTACTTCTAAGGTGACT
>NC_056744.1:492858977-492943977 GCF_019279795.1 Protopterus annectens
GTGACATAAGGTTCTGTACCTAACCTCGAGTTTATCAACAATGTCTAAGTTGTGTATTGTGTCAAATGCCTTGACCATGGTAAGATAGGCAGTGTGAACCATTTTGTCCTCATCCATTGCTTTGCTGAGCTTCTCAAAGAAGTCCACCAGGTTGAGTAGGCATGACCTGCCTTTGACAAAACCAAATTGGGTTGGGTCCAGTGTCTGGAGGTTTCCTATGTCATTATTGATCATTTACATGATAATTCTTTCCATGGTTTTGCATACAAGAGTAGTGATACTTATGAATCTAAAGTTTCCAGAGTCTGTAGATGGCCCACCTTTGCTGTTCTACATTAATGAGGTGGAAAGCCTGAATGGAGGCTACAGTTAAATAACAATTCCACAGGTCCTAATAGGTCATGTTTCATGCTATTTAGAAGGCACCTGGGATATTGTCTTGGTCCACTGATGCAGTGTTCTTGGCCTTAGAGAACCTGTTGCCTAGTGATAGCAGTGGGAGATATATTTGATGGTATTTCCTGAGGGAAGGTTGTTGGGGAGAGAGGGGTAAAGTTGGAACTGAATTTGTCAGCCAATAGGTTTGCTATATTTTTTGGCTCAGTATTAGTGATTTAATTAACAATGAGCTCTGTACACAAATGTGTATTGCCTTTGGAGTTGTGGATATAGCTAAAGAATACCTTGCAGTTGTCCTTGGCCTAGGATGCAAACTTTTCCTCACATTTGGCTTTTGTAGACATTATTTCTCCTCTGAGTTGTTTGTTTAGTTTAATGAGAGTGATTTTATTATGCTAGGTTCTGCATCTCCTAATTTTTGTTATGATTTTCTTCCTTCTGTTATTCAGCCTACTGATGTTGTAATTCTTTCAGGGAGGTTTGCTTTTTAAGATAGTTCTGTACTTCTTCCTGAAGGGTACATCAATCTCTATGCAACTGTTAACATGCTTCTATAGGGTTTTTTGTGACTAGTTCTGTGTAGGCAGCAGTGTTCTCAGAGTTTATGGGGCTTTGAAAGTTTGCAAGGTTATCACTTAGTAGTAGGACATTTGTCTTCGAGTAGTTCTTGAATATTCCAGGGTTAGCTGGGGTTCCAACTTTAATTTTTACTTCAAAGGAGAATATTTTGTGGTCTGACCTTACCAGGGAAGACTTACATTAGGGAGGGTGCGGCACTCTCCCATATTAGTGAGGACCATTCCCAGTATGGATTTACCCCTGGTTGGTGTACTGACAGTCTGGTCCATGGAGTTTGTGCTTACATAATCCAGGAATCACTGTGTCTGTATGTTTGTTGCTGTATATGATTCCCAGTAAATAACGGGGTAATTAATGTTGCCCATCACTATGGTATTACGTTGGATGGTGAGTGTTTCCTATAAGTTTAAATACATGGTATGCATCTTGTGGACATTGAAGAGCATCTATAACTTGCAAGGAAGTGGTGTGGGACTTTGCCTGTGATGATTTGAATTTGGAGAAGCTCACGTGTATTATCCTTTTTGACCAGCCTTGAGATATATTTATTTTTGATGTAAATTGAAACACCTCCACATTTAGTCCCTGTCTGTATAGCAGCTGGTCTAAATGTATGAAAGGTGTTATACCCTTGTACTGTCGGTGTGCTCTTCATTGCTTTAAACCATATTTCAGTGCCACATAGACATCAGCGTTTTCTAGGGTGAAGAGGGCCTCTAACGAGTGGAGTTATTTGTTTAGACTCCTAGCACTGAGCAGTAACACCATTAGATATTTTTTGGCTTTGGTTTTCTATGTCAAAAGTACTTTCATTTTGGCATTGCCTAAAAAAGGCAGTATAGGGGAGAATTATGTTTTAGCTCATATTCAAAAGCTTAAAGGGGATGGGTACAGACCATCCATGGCAAAGCAGTGTGGTCTGTTGACCATTTCCTTCCAAGCTGACAAATATTGCACCCCCTTAGAATGACACCAGAAATGAACCCAATTATTAAAGTCAATCATCTTTTGTTCACATTGTGGCATTATCTTTGGTGAAGATAAAATACTGCTCAATGCTAGGCTCATACTGACCTGGGACGTATATTCCACAAGCTGTACAATGTCTCTTTTCATATTGTCTTAGGGGGTATGTCCCAAGTCATTTGCACCCTTATGGACTATGACTGAGTCATACTGGTACCTGTGGTCCAATGACCTGAAGGGATGCGTAATGTTGTGGATCCTGGTCCCTGATAAGCAACTGACTGTGACTTTTTCCTTACTCAGGCTGGTGAGAGGGACATCAGTGAGTCTCACAATGGAGTCTTCAATGACCAGAATATTGGATTCTCTGGTGGCTTGCCTTATGGGCTTAAAAATAAAGGTTCCATGAGATGAAGCTGTATGTGTTTATGTTGGTGTTGTTTTAGAGAGTGCCTCAGGGGCTGCTGAGTCTATTTATTATGTGCACTTCATCTAGCAGGTCTTGGGGTTTAGGAAGGTTAAATTTAAGTGCCTCAGTATATGTGGGTCTATGTGTCTGCTTTGAATTGTGTGTGTGATGGGTGCAGTGTGTGCACTACCAACAGCATTATTGACATTAGGAGTGCTTTTATGTGAGAACTTTGCCTCCAGTGACATTGTGTAAATACATCTCTCACATACCATATCAGTTGGTTTGAGAATTAACTGGTTGTCACTAAGCATAAGAAAAGTTCTACATGGCAATCCAACCAAATTTCAGGCTGAAGAAACATTAACTATTAAAATCATGATAACTTTTATTCACGAAACAGAACAGCTAGGCTTTCAGGCATAGCCCTTCCTCACTGCAATTTAAGTGACTCATAAATGATGCTTCATTTAAATAAGAAACATTGAGAGATCATATGACACAACCCTGCAATCATAAAGCCAAGACAAATAAATATGCGACCTAATCATCTAATTAAAAATACAATTAAATGTATTCATATATATAAAAAAAATACATTCATATTTGAATAAAATACACATTATACAATACATTGTAATCATTTACATATAGAAAATTCAAACCAATTCAAGGAAACTTGACAATTATTTGTATTCTATTTGTTTTTTCATCAAAATTGGTTTCAAACTAACAGTTGTATTCACACCTGGATATTTATCAACTTCTAGATATAAAATACAACTGCATTCTTTAACTTCCAATGTATTATTTACATTTCCTCTTCTTATATTTTATTTTATTTATTTTACATTTGTTGACCAGGATAGTCCGACTGGATATATGTCCATTTTGTGCAGAGGCCCGAGGAGAAAAGCTCCAAGATAATAATACACATTGAGCATTTAGAACAATGTAATTTACCATAAACTTAAAATCATGTCCAGGGCTATGTTCAGATACATGGACAGCTAGAGAATTCCTTGAAATATTCCTTCATTTTTCAGACCGATGCTGAATTATTCAATCCTTCAATTTTCTGTACATTTTCCCATGTAAAACACTAAACATCTTATACATGTTGCAAGATAGATAATATCTGTGGTATTACAAGTATTAGACCAGTGGGAGGAGCAGTTTATATATAATAATTCTGCCAAGCAACATTTAAATTACTCTTCTATACTTGTTTTGTTGAGAATGTGTTTTTAATATGGAAAGGAAATGAGAATGAATTAACCAGCTTTGTTAAATATTTAAATCAGCCCACCAGCTTTTTGAAGTTCAAATTAAAATTTTCATCAGATAAGATTGAATTTCTGGATGTGCAAATAAAAAAACGATAAAGGAAAGATTAGTACTAGTGTTTATAAGAAAACGGTGCATGCTAATCGTTATAAACATAGGAGCAGCATGCATGCACTGCATGTGTTTGGGGCAATAGTAAATAGCCAACTGCTTAGAGTGAGCAGGCTAAACACTGAACAAGATGAGTGTAATACGCTAATGATGGAGATGACCCAGGAATTCATAGACAGAGGTTATGATGAACTCGAACGTTTGTAAAACTAGAGATAAGGTAATTCAGGAAAGGGAAAATAGTGCTCGGACGTATTTCAGTAAAAGGATATCGAATGGTAACACGAAATAATAATGCTAGGTGTGTGACTACATATAATATTAGGATCCCTGAAGTTAGATATATTATAATAAAAAATTGGCATATCCTGAGGGCTTTGCCTGAGCTTGAGTGTATTATTAGTGTAAAACCAAGGTTTGCATATAGGAACTGTAGTAATCTCAAACACATACTATGTTATAGGGAGATGAAAAGGGGAAATGTCAGTAAAGAACAAATGAACAGGAAAGAGGGCAGTTTTCTGTATTTTAACTGCAGTTGCTGTAAGCATATTTTAACTAGTACTAATAAATGTATTCAGCCAGAGACAGGGAGAGAATATATTTTACATTGCTATGCAACTTGTAATACCAAAAATATTGTCTGTCTTGCAACATGTATAAAATGTTCAGTGTTTTACGTAGGCAAATGTAACAGAAAATTGAAGGACCAAATAATTGAGCATCAGTCCAAAATACAAAGGAATATTTTAACGAATGCTCTAGCTGTCCATATATCTGAACATGGCCCTGGACATGATTTTGAGTTTAGGGTAATTGACATTGTTACTAACAATATAAGAGGAAGAAATATAAATAATATATTGGAAGTTAGAGAATACAGTTGGATTTTATGACCAGAAACTGATAAATATCCAGGTGTGAACACAAGTGTTATTTTGAATCAAATTTTAATGAAAAAGCAAACGGACTATAAATAATTGTAAATTTTTTTTTTTATTTTTTGAATATTTCTTATAAATATAAATGATTATAATTTATTGTATAATATGTATTTTATTCATATATACGTGTATTATATATATATATATATATATATATATATATATATATATATATAAATACATTTAATTGTATTTTTTAATTAGATGATTAGGTCGTATGTTTAATTGTCTTGTTTTTATGATTAAAAGGTTGTGTCAGACACTGGCTAAAGTACAATGTATGTATCTGTGTACTATGTATGTATTCTACCTATGTTCCAAATTTCAGCTGTACACAACAAATCTATTAATTACCTTTATTTTTGAATTAATATTTTCTTGTTTGTTCTCTCCACTGTAACTGTTGATGTTCCGTACCACTGTAAAAACATGTATGTTGCAATTTGTGTGTATACTGATCTTGTCTAAATATCTAAATGTATCTGTAATTTTTCTATGTGAAGCTTTTCTCCCCAGGCCTCTGCTGAAAAAGGGCCATTTTGGCTCATTCAGATATCCCTGGTAAACAAATGTACAATAAATAATAAATGTGATCTCTCAATGTTTCTTATTTAAATGAAGTATCATTTATATGTTACTTAAATTGCGCTGAGGAAGGGCTACACCTGAAAGCTTTGCTGTTCTGTTTCATTAATAAGTTATTGTGATTTTAACAGTTAACATTTCTTCAGCTGAAGTTTGTTTGGATTTGTGTTAGTGTTTTCACGGCTGGTTCACCACTGCTTTGGTCTTTCTTTGCTTTTTGGAAGTTCTACATAGCCTCAGGATGCCCATATTCACCAAACTGGAAACAGAGACAATGGGAAAGTTCATCTCCATGGCATCAGACCCTTTTTTACTGATTAGACAGTTGGAATGAAAATATAAAGTAATGTCAGGAGTATCCAGTTTGCAACTCTGGGGAACTGCAACCTTATTGCACTGTGTATAACTAGATATTGAAGAAATTTCAGTGGTGCTTTTACGGGAAAATGTCAGCTCAAGGTGTCTGTGTCTATACAGGGTACTGCCAGATACTTGAAGGGAACTAAGAAGTAGACCCTGATGATTTATAAATCAAGGATTTAGACAAATATTCTCAAATTCGGTTAGACAGCAGGAAATCAAGCAGCATTTACTGAAAATAAAGAAATAGCTTGACAAGAATGACACAAAGAGGGAAGTAGCCTGAATGGCTACTGCCCGGCTACTGGTAGTGCTGGTCTCACCACAGCTTCACGCTGCTGGGTTGTAATTCTCTTTTTCTTCTTCTCTCACCAGAAACAAAACATTAGCACCAATCCCAAGATGAGAGGAGGCCACAACATTAGCACCAATCCCAAGATGAGAGGAGGCCACAACATTAGCACCAATCCCAAGATGAGAGGAGGCCACAGCATTAGCACCAATCCCAAGATGAGAGGAGGCCACAACATTAGCACCAATCCCAAGATGAGAGGAGGCCACAACATTAGCACCAATCCCAAGATGAGAGGAGGCCACAACATTAGCACCAATCCCAAGATGAGAGGAGGCCACAACATTAGCACCAATCCCAAGATGGGAGGAGACCACAACATTAGCACCAATCCCAAGATGGGAGGAGGCCACAACATTAGCACCAATCCCAGGATGATAGGAGGCCACAACATTAGCACCAATCCCAAGATGAGAGGATGCCACAACATTAGCACCAATCCCAAGATGAGAGGAGGCCACAACATTAGCACCAATCCCAAGATGAGAGGAGGCCACAACATTAGCACCAATCCCAAGATGAGAGGCGGCCGCAACATTAGCACCAATCCCAAGATGAGAGGAGGCCACAACATTAGCACCAATCCCAAGATGAGAGGAGGCCACAACATTAGCACCAATCCCAAGATGAGAGGAGGCCACAGCCTATTTGGTGATCCATGGTCTTGTCAAAGATGATGCAAAGGTCTGTAGGCTTGTTGTAGTCTTTTCTTGGTAGATGCCTTGAACAGTAACTGGACCAATCAGGAAGGTCAGATGCAGACACTCACTGTCCATTCAGAAACAGTCTGGAATGAATGCACTCTGATCCTTCTCACATCACAAGCAAAATATAAGCACAAATTACAAGCTAGCTACTATGAAGCAGTTATCAGGCTTTCAGGTGATCAGCTGTCTCCACGAAATAATGTCCCTGTGCTCCTCCTCTCACCATGAGCAAACTAAAAGCAATAATCCCAAGAATACTACTAAGATGCAAAATGTGGGCTCTCCAGTAATTGGTGGTCTTGGAATAATTCTTGCAGATTTTAAAGGTAAGATGGAAAAAATGAGTTAATATCCTAAGAGCTGTCATGTACACTAAGCAGTTAGATATGAAAGAAGGGGTAATTTAAGCTCTAACTATCTAAGTGGAGAACCAGTAATTGTAAAAGAGCAGTATAGACTGGAAGAGCCTGGGCACTTTGTATTCTGGGTCTTTGGATTACAGTGGGATCGTCAATAAATGCAAATTCTGAAGGGGAGTGATTTCACAAAATGATAATTTTGTGCTTTCTCACAAAGAGGAGAGGGAAGGAGATATGTAGTGAAATTAAAATAATAGGCAGGTAACTTGAAAGACAGTTGCATTTAAAAACACAACAGCAGGGTAGGAAGGTGGGGCAAACCTTAATTTCTGTGTGGCTCACAAGTGAACTTTCCTAGTTTAAAAATGCAATTAAAAGCAGAAAACCAGTAAAACACAGTGTAAAGAAAATAAATCGCAATATATAAATCAGAAGAAGGCAATGAAGCAATACAAAATACAAAAAAGCAAAAACAAACAAATGTTTCCCTCACAGCAAGTTGTGGTAGAGTCTGGGTGAGATTTTCCAGTATAGCCTTGAAATGTTTTATTTTACCTCTTAAATAGAAGGTTTAGTTCCTAGCTCCACCCTCACTTTACAGGTAATTAACCTTAAATGACCTGTTCTGGTTTCTGTGTGACTCACAAGAGACACAGATTTTATCTCTTTCATAGTTTAAACATGCAATTAAAAGCAAACTTTGGAAATCAAACTCATTTGTTAGAAGTGGGATTTAAACCTACTTGCAGAGGAGACTGCAACATTAATACAGCATATCTGACCACTCAGACATTCTCATGTCTTGTAACTCCAGCTCATCTCATACCATACTCCACCATATGTATGTTCTAGACCATGGAAGAGATAGCTTGTAATACCGCACTGTCACAGACATGTAATATTACCAAATGTGTTCAGAGTTCTGAAGGACTTCTTCATTTGCTTGGATACATCTGATAATGCAGTGCAGTGCATTTTCCTGATGAGAATTGTGTTGAGATATTTGCAGCCTGTGGCATGCTAAATAACATGGTGACATGACAGCAGTCACAAGACTGTGACACATTACTACTGTCAGATATACGTGTGGAAGCAGTGGAGGATAAGTTGGGTAAGGAATCAGTGGATGACCTGGCTATGGTGGTACCCCTTGCAAGCCAAAGCCAGGTGCATTTCTTTGTGACAAAAAGGATGCATGCAGTAATAAATAAAGACGATGCAATATTGTGCACTGTTTTTCCTTGCTATGCATTAGTCACAAGCTAAAGGACAGGACAGGGCAGAGTTATCATCATCAAAGACTGACAGGAAACAGCAATGCCAACACATGTAGAATCTCATTGGTGGAAGATGTTGTAGCCAAACCCATGCCTAGGAAATTGAGAGGACTCAATAATAATTTTCTCCATTGATGTGTTGGAACTACCAGAGATAGAATGCTGGCTGAATGGGCCACGTGGCTCCACAGTGTCAAGAATTGAGAAAGCCTTACAACTCACCTGGTCAGTCCATTATTTCTCTATAACACCCACTGGAACAGACATTATTGCTTGCTTGCTTAAATGGGGGTTGTAGCTCAGTAATAATGCTGATGATGTGATGTAGCACGGATTGTCTGAATTGTGGCAATAATGTAATGCTATAGTTGATGCTACAGTGCTTATGTCTGCCCATGCCCAGGTTGGAATGGGGTGTGTAGTATGTCTACAGACACAGCCACTCTGAACAGTGTCTGCATTACTGTTAATTTGCATTGCACAGCTGTTGATATGTATCATGCTAATATGCTGTCTGCCAATGCACATCACATGGTGTTCAGTACATGTGGATTTGCACATCAGACTTCCACTAGTCTCCTGATATGTTCCTGTAAAGTGGGCATAGTTGTATCAAGCATTGAGTTTAACAGGAGACCCACATGTTACAGTAGGGAGTGCAGTAGCTTCCTCCATGTAGTGCACAAAGACTATAGGGAGCACATGTTGGGGGAGAATAAGGGGATCCCTTTACAAAATGACTGACACCAACTTGCCAGGGCACTGAGTGATGTCATTGCCATCACCTGTTCTGATAAGCAGTGTAGGCAAAAATATAATGACCAGGGGGACCTGCACTCTTGAGTAACTATGAGCTTGTTGCCAGCTTGAATGC
Organism: Protopterus annectens; assembly: GCF_019279795.1. Classification (NCBI taxonomy): domain Eukaryota; kingdom Metazoa; phylum Chordata; order Ceratodontiformes; family Protopteridae; genus Protopterus; species Protopterus annectens. The sequence continues at coordinate 492,868,187 of NC_056744.1, forward strand.
CGTTCCTTATTGCAATATTACCAGCTTACAATTTTTCCATGAGCCTATACAAGCTTTTTTGGGAAGTTGGCATAATGGTGAAGGTGTTTACTTTACAGACACAAGATGCAAGGTCTGATTCTCACATGGGGTAATTGGCTAGTCTTAAATAGGCCCAAAAGGGCAGCTAGCCTAGTACGAATCTATGACCCTATGAACCTGTACAGACAGAGACATGACTTGTATCCTTGCCCATAAGGGCATTTAGACTACTACAAACTATACAGGCAGAGACATGACCTCTATCCTTTCCAGCAGTGGGAAGAAGAGGTGATAGACAGAGGGATCCATTTTTTTTTACTGTAGACATTCTCTGCTTGGATAAGCACTGTACATTAGGCCTAGCACCTGTAATTGTAATTACCTTTCACTATATCAACTATGCAGTTGTGATTACTGCTTGTCTTATGTTTTTCATTTGCCCTAGAAATACAGGAAAACAGTATGTCTTGTCTAGGTTGTCAAAACAGGCTCTCTACTAGGTGAGTTTAATGTAGTGTATTACTACAGTTCTGTACTATCTGAATGAAATGTAAGATACATTACTAATGTTGTTTTTAGTTTTCTATCTTTTTTGGTTTTTATTTATTTGTGTATTTATTTTCTTGTTTGTATCTTTGCCTTTATTTTTATTTGTTTCTCCATTCATTGCCTTTGCCTATAGGCTCAGCTATGGTGCTAGCTGTGGTGAGGTAATGGGAATTGCAGCTAGTACTGACCACTACACCAGCAGCTGGGTTCTCATAAGCTCCAAGGTCTGATTCTCTAGAGGATGAAAGAGCTAATTCCGGGGATCAGGACTCGGCATAGTCAGTGAGTAGTATGGAGGGTCCCTTCTGGGTCATCCATTGAGAAACGGAAAAGCTGTTGAGGACTCAGGTAGGTGAACTGTCAACTAGATGCCTGAATTAACACTCTGAAGCATCTCCTTCTGCAGCTGATAAAGGTGCATAGACATCCAGCACTGTTCATCAGGACACCAAAGGTTGTGGTTGCCCTTGGTGTCAGCCATAATGGGGACTGACATGTAGGGGGTTCCCTTCTGGACTGGTCAGACAGGCGCTTCTCACCTCTTCCTGTCCACAAACATTGTGCTCTGCATCCTTGTGTGTCTCTTTTCAACCGTTTTGTAATCTAGTAATCTTAATCAGCACTTGTCCACTGTCAGCACGTCTCTCTTTTTAATTTCTCCAGACCTTTTTGGTTTCTAATATCATGACTGGAATGGACCCTATTCCTAAGTCAAAGTATGATTAAAGTTCATGAAATTAGTATTGTTTCAATATTTGATGTTACCCAGTCTTCGCAGCATCCACAGTGTGTCCAGAATTGACCTCTTCTGTAACTCATATAAAGTTAAATGTATCGGTAGCATATCTAAATATGGCTGTAAATTATTTTTTTATTAAACCCATATTACTACTGATGAAACTGTCTGAGTATCCTTCTTCCACACCGATATTGTTTCTGCCTGAAAATCATGATATTTTATGACTTTGTGTCTATATGTACGTAAGACCCTATAGTCACTGAGTATAGCAATTTCAATGACCAATGCTACTTTTGTTTTCTTTTCCTGGACTACTATATCTAGTTTTCTCACATCTATTTTTTAACTGTTGGTGGTGGTTGAGCCCATGTGATATAAGCTGCAACATTTTCTGTAATGTTCTTTGGCTCATGTTTCCAATACTTCTCAGCTACTTCAATACTGTAGTGTTTGCACAATTCCCAATGCAACAGTCTTGCCACATTATTATGCCTTTCAGTATACAGGCTCTCTGGCATTAGGGTATCACACCCAGCAAGAAGATGTGAGACTGTTTCCAGTTCTGTTTTATAGAACATGCATTTGTCTGTTTCGCCAACATGCTCAATGGACTTTTTGAAACAAAGTGTACATAGTCCACCATCCTGGGCCACTAATATTAGCCTTTCATCTTTTGGTTTAAATTAACCTCTCCATAAACATTCCTGCATCACATCCTAATCAACATAAAGTTGTTCCAGGAGTTTTCTTTATTTGCAACTATATTTATGTCCTTTCTACGTTTCTTGACTTCTCCTCTGATCCTTCCCCTTATATTGCTTTTGTTTTTGCACATTTACTTGCTGTTTGATTTTTGCCTACTCCTGGTTTGATTTCCATTGGCACTGATATGCTTCGGCTAAACTAAGCAGGGAAGTCATCTTAGACTTGCTCTCTTCATGTTTCAAAAGTCTTACTATGTTTGTGTCTGATGAGGTCAGCAGATATGTATGGAGTCCTACAATTTTAGATCTATGCATGTAATAAATTTTGAGGAGGCCCATACCGCTTTCAGAATAAGGGATACATAATCTTGGTATACATCAGGTTTTTAAATATCATTTGATAAGGATGAAGCATTTTACTTGTTTTTCTGTCCAACTGATCCAATATGTTTTGGTGCAGAAAATCACACCAAACCAGTAAGTTAGAACAGAAACAACAAATTGGTTTACAGGCTGGAATTTATTCCTAGATGTCAGAGCTGTTTTCAGTATTAATGTTAGTGTTCTAAAACTTTTGTTCATGTTTTATTATCAATCCTTCATCAATTCCCAAATATTTATACACTCTCTCCTGCTCATGTTCCTTTATATCATGTTTATGTCCCAGACTGGCATTTTCTTGGTGCTGCAGCTTTCCTGCTTTAAACATTGTTTTTGCACATTTGTCAAGACCAGATAACATTGATATATCATCTGAGAAAGTTTTAACCACTTGCAGTTTTGCTTTCAGCTCCTCATCTGATGAACCATACAGTTTTAAATCATCCATAAAACTTTGATGTTGTCTGGGAGCCAAACTGTAACCATGAGCTAATCTGTTTAGCAGACAGCTTAATGGGTTAAGGGTAAGACAAAAGAGCAGCAGTGACAGACAGTCACCCTGGAATATTCCCCCTTTGACACTAGTTAATGGTGACTGCAATGCAATTGATCAATGTAGGGTGTATATTATACAACTGTAAGCATTCCTTTGTCCATGAATGTGGTATGCTGTTAAATGCTTTGTTATAACCTAGCCATGCCATACTTTGATTCTTCCCTTTTTTCCAATTCTCCATTATAACTTTATTTAACAGATGATCTTTTGTTCCATATGACTTTCTTTAGTCACCCTTTTGTTCTAGTGCCATGACTGAGTTTTCTTCTAAATGACTCTAAACTCTGTCAGCATCTCTTCCAGTATATAGCTTATACATCATTTTAAGACAAGTTATTGGTTTATAGCTTTTAGGATGCTTGCAGGTTAACTCATAAGGAGGAGTAGCATTTTTTTGTTGTCAACCTGGTTGCTGTCTGGGATGTGCATATAAGTAAATCTTACTCAGGGATAAATCTTCATATAAATATGTTAATACGTTTAGCCATAAGTTGGGTACTGCATCTAGCCATGGGGTTTTCCAGTTAGGGGATATTTTTAGTTTTGTTTCAATTTATTTGGCCATGATTTCATCCCATTTCATACCAGCTATCACAACCAACAAAAGTGTTTAAAATAATAAACAAACAAAATCAGAGTGGAATAGATTTCACAAGAGTCTTAAACAAACATATAAAAAAGCATAGATTTATTCTAGCGCCTTGGTGTAAAAACACCTTCATGGAATACAGATTCAATCACAGATACTACTTAAATACACATTTTAATAATGATTAAACAATAAAACAATAACATAATTAAATAAATTAAATTATTTCTTAAAGTAAATATCTCCAATTGGTTTCACCATTATGTCCTTTAGGGAGCATGATATTAAATTTCAAGATGTAAATACTTTCTTTATATAAAAGTTTATCTTTTAAAATATTGTTGTCTTCACAAAAAGAAATGATTTGTTCCAAAACACATTCTTTTAACAGTGAATAGTCACTATTATGTGATTCTATAAAATGAGCAGCAATCATTTTTTTCTTTCCTACCATTTTTAATGTCTCTAATATGTTCCATAAAACATGAACGGAACATCCTCTTTGTTTCCCTCACGTAAAACAAATTGCAGGGGCAACTTAAAACATACACTACCCCCTTAGTTTCACATGAAAAATTTTCTTTAGATGTAAAGGGTACATTGTTGATATATTTAAAACAATTAACAATCTGTGGACACACCGAACATTTGCCACATTTAAATGTACCTGTTTGAAATATACAATTAGGTACTACACAATTCGGCATACTGAACTGTCCCTGTACTAACATATCTTTTATACTTCGACCTCTTTGGTATGCTTTAGCAAAGTGTTTCGGTAGGACATCAGATAAAAAATTATCCTTCAACAAAACCTTCCAATAATGAGCTAACATCTCAAATATTTTGGAACTTCTTATGTTATACATAGATACAAAATAAATCTGTTGAATTCGATCACACTCAGACTTCTTTAACCTTTTTCTTCCTTTATTTTTCCCATTAGAATTTTTGTTTTTATTATATACTTTCTGACTAGCCTCCCTTATTCTACTAACATCATATCCTCCTTTTATAAAAATCTCCGTAGACTTGCAAATTTCCTTTTCCAGAATCTCTGTATCATTGCAGATCCTGGATAACCTTAAAAACTCATTATAAGGGAGTGCATCTATTGTATGGGGAGGATGGCAACTAGATGCATTTAAAAAATGATTGCCTTTCATACCATGTACATTTGAACTTCTTACTGTTTGTTTTACTTCTTCTATCCATTCACCATCTTTGCTATGTTCCATAGGATCTTCATAAATATTTCTCCAAAATGTGTCTATTTTATTTCTTTTTTTGGTGATTTTTCTATTCCCTTTGCTTTGTTTCACTATTTTCTATAAAACCTTTTTGGGTCTTCAGTGAACTGCTTATTTTGTACTTTTCCTTCATATTTATCTGCATACCTTCTACGTTTTTCTGCTTGTGCTGATATCTTTAGTTTATTATTTGTAATAGTATACAATAGATCCTGGTCTGTACTAATACTGTACATTGCTTTTATCACGTCTAGCTTTCTAAGTATTTTTGTTAGTCTGTTTCCTCTTTTATACTCTTCTGACAGTGATACTTCCTAGCTTTATTGTTTTATAGTTTTCTCTGTTCAGTACCTCCATGACTGCATTTGATTTCTTTGCTTCCTTTCCCTTATTGCCCTGGATTTTTGTGGTAAAACTTTATCTGTTATTAATTTAGCTGCACATTAATATATCCTATTTACTTCTGTTATGTCACATACATTTCTGCTAATAGTCTTGATTACTCTGTTCGTTTGTTTTATCAGACTTCTAACATGTTGGGTCTTATTGAATTCCTTTAATCTGTTTCTTTCATCAATCTTAATATGTCTGTCTATATCTATTAAATCAAGCAACTCTTCCCTTAGATAATTTTCTTCTAAACTGAAGGCACATTCTTTATTTTGCATTTCCTGTGGGCATTCTATAGAAAGTTCCATACAATCTTCTTGTGACATATTCTCTACATCTGCACTCCGCATCATCCATTGCTCTTTCATGCAGGAAATCACTGACCTGTCACTCTACAACATTGGCTGTGTTAGAGTTGTCAATATTTCCTGTTCCTTCCCTTACAGTGCAACTCCAACTGATCTCTTGTACTGGTTTCATGCAGAGGGCTCCAGAGTATCTTCATGTGGCAATTGGTCAGATGCTTCCAATTCCACCTGTTCCACCTGTTTTTTTTTTTTCTTTCATTTGGGAACTCACTATTCTATTGTGCTGCAACATTACTAGAGTTGGATTTTCTACACTAAATCCTACACTTCACAGATAATCCATACCTTAAGTGTCTATTTCTTTAAGTTTTCCATTACTAATCCTCTTTTCTACTTTCTCCCAATGTTTCCTTATTTTTTGTATTGTAAATTTTCCCTATTCTGATGCCTTTGCCTATATTTCTCTTCAAGTATCTTTAGTGCTGTTTTATTTATTTATTTATTAGATTTGCTTTCTCCTCTGCATAACTTCTCTTCAGTGTTGCCCCTATTATGTGCTGGTACCTCCACTGGCAATCACTGTGATTTATGTTCATTTGTTTTCCCTTGTTTCCTTCTCCAACCTATCTACAATTTCTCCTTTCTACCTTTCCCTTCTGCCTTTATCTTAAATAACATGGGCATCTGTATCCCAAAAAATGTGCCATTCTTTCCCCTACTAGTCTTACCTTCATGCTGCCCTTCTGTGTATTCCTCTACACTCGCTTCCCCATTTCTGCCTGCATGTTCCCTCCCTTCCTTCCTTCCAGCCCCATTCGTATGACAAAAGAACTTGACATTTTGCTGTTGCACCCTTTTATGGGATATCTGCACTGTGTATGTCACAGTTATGGGGCAACATGATGTATACGTGAATGGGTATAACTTTGGGAATGACTCCGGCCTGATGCTTTACCTTCAGTAAGATGGCAGAACATAGCACATTTATTCTAGCAGGAATATTGCTCATTATTGTGGCTGCAAACTTTCATTATGAATCTTTGCCCCCACCTTGATGGCACTATGTGGGTACTTATGCATGACAAATCCATGGTGAGCCACATTGAGTTAAGTTTGCCATGGCATTTTCCACTGCATAGAGTCATTCTTTTTTTTTTTTTTTTCTGAATACTGTCCATTATTTTCCTGACACAGTTTCTCTGTTGCTCTATAATTTGTAAAGATAAAGACATGTTCTAATATTTTGGAGTAACAGTGAAAAACTACCCAAAGAAATGTGATTTGCTGTAGTTCTGTGTGTAGTTGTATTTGCCGCAGCTACTTTAGAATGTGGCTAGAAATGTGAGGGTGTTACACTCTGAAAACAAATGATAAGATATAGGCAACTTAAATTAAGTTGAGTTAAAAACATATATAAGAGGGAAATTTAAGAACTAAAATGAATTCTGATTATCACCGAAAGGTTAAAGGAAATAAGTGCAGAAACTATTATTTCACTGATCATATTAGTATATGGATTGAAGTAGGTGAGGACGAAGGCTACATTAAAAAAAGGAAAAGGAATTAAAAAAGTTAATTGGAGAAGCTATTAATACAGATATTAATATATGAAGTAGATACCAGAAAACTATGGCGAGAATATTGCTTGCAAATGTTAGGAAAAAATGGTGGTTAGTGTATTAGAAGAAATATGAAAGAATATTTAAGACTGTCAAGTAAATATTAGAAATAGCAAAAGGATAAATAAAAAAGTGCATAATTAGTTTTGAAGATATATTCAGAGATGAAGAAAGATCATTGGTAAATAAAGAAACATTTATAAAAAATTTGAAATGAGATAAAAATACGTTACATAGGCAAATATATTTTTTGTAAGGCAAGAAAAGAATTAATATCTCTGTTTTGGGGGGGAAACATTAGAAAGGATGAAGGCAGTGAGATTTATTACAATCAAAATAATACATGAAAATAGTAAAAAAATAGGTTAACTCACATGAGGCAGACATGCATAAGCAAAGAAAGGTGGATGTTAAAAAATATTTACTGAAAGTGTTACGTAATGTATGATGAAGTAAAGAAAAGTATTTTATACTGTATTGAGAGGATTGAATATTCACAGTGCATCAGGCCCTGATGGCATTGATTATTAATTTTAAAAGAAAATGAATGATGACAAAAAATACAAATTAATGAAATATATGAACGAATGATTAGATGATTGGATTAAAGATAAACATACTCTCAAACTGAAAGCAACCCTGGGTTCACATTCAAGGTCTTTCACAGCTCCATGCCATCACCCCTTAATGAACTGCTGTTAATCCTGCTTGACACCTTTTCTCAAAGATCACTCATTTCTTTAAGCACAAGAAAAACTACTGGGTCACCTATGAGCTCAAAGCCTTTCTAAGCTTGGTGCATATGAGAATATAATGCTTCTCCCTCCACCAGAAAACACTTGACAAAACTTCAGAATTTAGCTGAACAAGTGTGTAGGATAAAGTAAAAGTCAGTCAATGTGAATAGAACAAACTCTTTCTTTCCACCATAATTCTGAAAAGAGGTTAAGGTTAAAAACCCAACAGGTTGCAGTACGGCTCACAGTACTCATCCTTCTATTTATTTATTTATTTGTTTGTTTGCTTGTTTGTTTATTTATGTGTTTGTTTGTTTGTTTGTTTACCGGGAAAGGCTGACAGGGAAATAACCGTTTTCAGTGGAGACCTGGTGAGAAAAGCTCCATTTGCTTACATTGCATTATACTAAGTTCCAGTTAAACACAGAGTAGTTACATTTCTATTTTCATTTATACACATTCAATAGTAACATTTATACATTCTAAGATTTTACAGAGGTGGAAGTTACAAAAGAGAAAGCCAATGTGCAACTTAGTGGATTGTGCAAGCAGCAGTTATGTATATGTACTTTTTTTTTTTTGTAAATATTGCAAATAGAGGTTCGACTCCTGAGTATCTTATTGTTTGAGTATCTTATTGTTTTACAAAATTGTTCTTTGTTTCTTTTACCTTGCATACCAGTTTTATTATTGTTATCTAAATTATGTATGTACGCTGTTAACTTCCTTGGAGCTTTTCTCCCCAGGATTCCACTGAAAATGGACACTTTGTGTCCAGTTGGATTTATCCTGGTAAAATAATGTTAAAATAATAATAAAATAATAATAATAAAAGTTGCTTTGTCATTTCAATGAGAGGTTGAGGGTATTCTGTTTAAGGAGGGTATTTGGAGAGTATTGTACAGGGCAACACAAAGTCTTAACCTGGTGATGAGCATGTGCAGGACCAGGATTGGTTAAGATGTTGTTTAAGAAGTGGTTTAAAACTACTGAGTTTGTCGGAGAGTTTTATTTGTGTGGGATGCTATTCTAGAGTTTAACAACATATTGGAAGCAGACCGAGTCTTCTGCAACATTATTTGACTTATTTATGAGTAGTTAGAGTTTGTTACTAAAACAGAGGTCCCTTGCAGACAGTAGGGCAGTGATATCTTTTTTAGTGCATGGCATTTTATCTGGATGATGAATGAGTTTGTGTGCTGTTTTGAATAGGTTAGGTAGTTCTGCAGTTCAAGCCAGATTAATTGCTTTAGGCTATGATGATGGTGGGTTCTATGAGGGAGATTGGTGGCTATTTTATTGTAGCAGGAGGTGATTGTCTTTGAGTATTGTTTAAGTGTGTTAGGATAGAAATTGTATATAAGAGAGTTGGCAGTAATAAGGTGTATGCTAAAGTTTTTCTTGCAGTATCTGTAAGGAATCCATTGATTCTGTAAAGGGACCCTAGTCTATGTGTAGATTTAATGGTGTTAAAGTTTCAATGACAGTATTATTTGTTGACTTTATGGTAAAAGATTGCTTTTGATTTTGGCAACATTTGAGGTAAAAAGCATTAACTTAGTTTTCTTGGGGTTGTGTATCAGGTTTGATTCTTTAAGCCAGGTTTCTACAGAGGAGAAAGATTTTTGGGTAATGTCTTGGAGCTTATTTATTGTTGAGGCTGCACATATTAATGTTGGGTCATCTGCGTACTGAACTAATCTAGCATGGTGAGTGGAGGTGTGGGGATTATTAGTAAATATATTAAATAATAGAGGACCCAGAATAGAGCCCTGAGGGACATCTATAGTAACTGAATGAAAGTATGAGTAGGTTTGTTGCAATTTAACAACTTGTTGCCTTCCAGATAGGTAACTAAGTAACCATGACAAGGAGTTTTATGAAAGTTCTGTTGCGGAGAGATGAACGAGTAGTTGTTGGTGGGAGACAGTATCAAATGCCTTTGACAAGTCTAAGAACATGGTGGATACAAGCAGACCATTGTTTCAATGCTGGTTTATTATATTGTTAAAATGTAGTAGAGCAGTAATGGTGCTGTTCTGGGGCCATGTTGTGTTTTTAAGAGCAGGTTATTTGAGGTTAGGTATAGCAGCATCTGTATATAGATGCATTTCTCGAATATTTTGAAAGTATGAGAGAGAATCACTATTGGTCTATAATTAATAAACTCTGCAGATATGCCACCTTTGAGCAGTGGTATGATGGTATGATGTAGGATATTTCCACAGTGATGGGACATATCTTACAACTATGGACCTATTAATTAGTATGAACACGGGGAAGGCTATGACTTCTGTAACCATTTTTAGGTAGTCTTGTGGTAAATGATCTACAGCTACTGAGGTAGTTTTTAGTTTAAGGATCAACTTCATTATGTATGAGGTATGTAATGGAGTAAAATTCAAGAGCTGTGGGTGGTTTGGATTGGACAGAGGTAGAGAGAGGGGGTAGATGTATTAGTGTCTAAGAGAGATAATATTGATTGTAAAAAGTAGGAATTAAACTGAGTGGGGATAGAGTATATCACATTGTCTGTTTTTGGAGAGGGAGTGATGGTGTTGCCAGGCTAGAGCACTTTATTTAATGATGACTGAAAGTGTTTTGGATTGTTTTGATGTTTATCTTGTAGGTTGGTATAGTATGTTTGCTTGTCCTGTTTGACATGGGGTTCTGCAAGGTTTCTATGATATCTAAATTCCTGGAAGGCATTTTGAGTTCTATTTTTATACCAGTTTTTTTCAGGCTTTATCCCTTTTTATCATGAGTTTTATGTTTCTTTTGTTAGGCATGCTGCAGGGTTGAACTTCACTCTTTTATTATGTACTGGTGCTAGATTACTTAAGGTCTGCAAGAATATATTATTAAAATGTTCTACAACGGTATTTAGTGCATTGTTCTAAATACATTCCAGTTATATTGTTTTAGTGTTTTATTGAAATTATATTTGCTGAAATTGGTTGTATTTTGTATTTGATTATAGATGTTTATCTAGGTTATGATGAGTTTTAATGGCATATGCTAGCATGTGGTCACTTATGGTTTCTAAGAGGTAGCCTACTTTTGTAATTTTGTCTTGTTTGTAAGGATCCAGTGCCTCTGACTCTGACCTTTAGTAACCTCCCTAATATGTGACCCAAATAACACTTTCCATCCACCTCCTATTTTCTCCCCTCCTGTTATCCCTTCATTTTGCTTAAAACAATAACTTTAACAGATACTCTGCCTCTGCTTGAACAATTAAATCGTGTCCCCTGTATTTCCTGATGATTTTTCCTTGGTTATGTTACTGCAGGGACTTAATTATGTTTCCTCTATGCCATTTTTACAATCTGTGCTTAACAAAAAAAGAAACTGTTATGCCAAATGTTAGTAAACAAACTCTGCAAACCTCTTACCAGGACTTCTAACCCTACTGTCACCTCAGACTATGTCCCCTAGATCCATCCTCCCTACCCTTGGGAAGGTCCTTGAGAAACAACTCACTCGGTATGCTAGCCAATGCCATTTGATCTCAGTAAACAACACAGTTGTGGCTAGACCACAGCACTTCCAAAGCACTCTGGACCTTTACTAACAACATCATCTTAGCTATGAACAAATGTCAACTCACTGGTGCTATCTTTGCTGAACTCAGTAGAATATCCAACATAGAGGACCATGACATCCTGGCAAATTACCTCATTAAAGTAGGTGTTAGCCATGACACTTTCCCATGATTCACAAGTTACTTGTCTGATCACCAATTCTGTATTGAATTTCACAGCTATTCCTTATCTACCTACACCCTCCAAAAATTTGCCTCCAAAGGTCAATTTTCCATAAACATCAACAAACTTCCAACTGATCCTCCTTACCTACCAATTATACTTTGTGCAGATGAAATGGTGATATTCTACTGAAATCACTCTATCCCTTCCATACAACAAGCCTTACAGGAGAGCGTCCATTTCCTTCTAAAATGGCTAGTCAAAAATAATGTTATTCTCATCTCCTAAAAAAAACTCAGAGCATTTGACCATGCTATCCAAAAGGAGCTAAAAAAAACCCTCAAAGACACATGTAGTGATTGGTGTTTGCAGGAAAAGGACACAATGTCACACTAAGAAGAAATGACAATTTATTCCTCGAGTAAAATGAAAACAGTAGGTCAAGTAGTTTTGTCGAATACATTCAAAAGGACTTCATCAAATCAATATGAATACAATTCTTTCTCTTGGTTAGATTTACAGGAAGCTAGGAAATATGTTCTAAACAAAATGGATTCTGTGTTTTTAACAATAAAAAATACAATACCTAAATTATTTCAATTTATGATAATAGATTTACAACTTAATTCTACATCTAAAAATATTTTATCTCATTTATATAAAGCAATCAAATTTGATTTTGATAACCCTTCAGAAAGTTACTGGAACTATTTTACTTTAATTAATAATTACCCCCCTATAGATTCTGACAAAATAAATATCTTACAGTCAGCAAGTGTAACCACAACATCAATTAATTGGAAAATTTTTACATGGAGGTGTTTGCATAGGTGTTTTATTGCACCATTTTCTTTAAGCAAATTTAATAAAAAAGATACCAATTGTTGGAGATGTAACAAAGTTGTTAATGCAGACTGGGCACTCATGATGTTTAATTGTATAGAATTAAATACATTTTGGATGGATATTAATTCCTTTTACAAGCTATTTTTACAGATAATTTTTATCTTTCTAAATCACTAGTTATATTTAACACACCCATTCCTAATTGTATCTGAGAATCTAATCATCCTCTGATTTGGTCAATTTTATCCATTGCCAGAAAAATCATTACAATAAATTGTAAGTCTCATACTTCGCTCTCAATAATTGAATTCAAAAATTTACTTCTTGAAGTCTGCAACTTAGAAATTTTGACCAATACTGCAAGATATTCTAGGAATACTAATTCATCTAATATGTGTGAAAAAAGTATATGATTTATTGAACAAGCAATGCAAATTCTTTTATAATCTTCTTATTTGAATGCACTTGTTTATTAATATTTGATTCTTGTGGAGAATGTCATTGTATATTGTTTAAAATTTTGTTTAATTTTCTCATTTTGTTATGTCCCTCATTTTGAAAAATGTGCATATCTCTAGTTTATGTTTATTTGACAATATTTATCTCAATAAAGCTGTTTAAAAAAAAGGACTTCATCAGAACCAAAATGGTTTGAATCAAAATGGCTTGATTAAATAGATGTTTATGCCACATAACCAACCATTTACAAAGTGTCACACAAGCAACCATGTAAAATATTTTTTTAAAGTGCCACTATAAATAAACATGTTTGTGAACTAGGATAGAAAAACCAAACCAAAACAAAGCAAACAGCTGAAATAGATACATTAACGATTATGTATTTAAAAATGCATTGTTAAAAATATATATTATTAAACAACAAAGAAAATGTACATTATATAATATAATATAATACAAAAAGCGTGAACAATGAAAATCACACAAAATAACAGTGTAATAATAAAATCCTAGTGAATCAATTGACTGAAGCCAGAAAAAAACAATCATAAAATATGTTCAAAAAAATTAATTTAGAGCTTTACTGTCCTTAAGTTCAAAACTGAGTTGATTGAGATGTGATAATTTTAAACCAGGAGGGGAAGAAGCGTTTCATTGTATTTGCCACAAAAGCTCACTTTATTCAGTCCATGTCTCCCAGGGTCCTTCTCTTTCATCACATGTCACTACTTCTACAATACCAAAGTAAAATTTTGAAAAATTAGCAGACCCCAAAGAGTGTTTATATTGAGTGATATTGGTATTGTTTTTCAAAATATCATAACAGTGTTGAGAGATTATTTTATGAAGAAGTCTTTCAGTTTTTCCTACATAGAAAGCACTGCATTTGAAACAGCTTGCCAGGTAAATCACAGCCACAGAAGAGCAAATATCTTTAGTAAAATAGACTCAAGGAAAAACAGTAGCTATCATGATCTAAATATTATTTCTCAAGAATATACTTACACTTGTAAAAACATCACATTTATGGGTCCCCATTGCCTTCTGTGCACTGATAATTGTATTGTAATTATGTTCTAACATACCTTTCACATTTTTACCTGTTTTATAAAGAAAATCAGATTCATCTGTTAATATGTGCTGTATACATACAGTACATCAAACAGTACTTCTACAGTAAAAAATATGTTCATTACTTCTTTAAAAATTCCAACATTTTCTAATAACATCTTAAATAAGATTTGAATCACTGTTATATTGTAACACCAGTGCCCTAGTGAAATTTGTGTTAGATCCTTTGTTTACAGGTACTTTAACCTGATGAGACAGGCTAGAATAAGTCTGCGTTTGCATGCCTGTACCCACTAGGGGGTTATATTTATTTCACCATTCCACATTGACCTTGGTAGCAATTTTAGTGACTACAGCATTACGGTATCCTCTGTCCAAAAACATGTTGATTAATAAGTCCATCTCCCTAAAAATAATTCATAAGTGGAAAACATTCTCACTAATCTGACAAGTTGGCCTTTGATTATATTCTTCTCTAATACTTAACATGACCTCCAGCCTACTATAATCTTCTTCCTCTTCATGTCATCTCAAAATATCTTCCCTTCTTACAACTTTGCCACTTATCTCTCCCACATCTCGTCTTCCTATTACTATGCTAACAGTTATCTGTTTGGACTCTCACCTTCCTAAACCATTGTCTAGTCTTACCTGGTTTTAAACTCCCATATATATGTTGTGCCTCTAAATCTTCTGCTTCTTCTAAACCTCCCACTAGCCTATGACATCTTATGATATTTTCATATGTTATTATATGTACAAAACTGACTGCACTCTATTACGATGTATATATTGTACATTATTTTCGAATGTTATTTGTATGCTTTCTCTGATATTTTTTAACTTTCTGCTATGTAGGCCTAGTCTAGATACAATTTGCTCATTTGTATATTTTTCCATGTTGATGTACCATTTTTTCTGGGGGGTTTTCTATCGAAGCTTTTCTCCTCAGGTCTCTGCTGAAAAGGGGCTATTGCCCAGTCAGACTAACCTGGTCAACAAATGTCAAATAAATAAATACACATAGTGGATACATTTCTTATAATGTAAGGGTGGCTATGGGTGCAGCTTGTGCCCTGATTTTTGTCAACCTTCATTTGCTCTGCTGGGAAAATTGTGCATTTATAGTGCCCCTTATGAGTCTTGCTGTAATTTATATTTTCTTTACCGAGATGACATTCTGATCCTATAGTCTGATATGGGAACTCCAATAGATGATTTTATGAGTTATATCTGGAAGACCACTACTTTTCATAAGTTTACCCCTCCACAAACACACACACAAAGGATTGTGTGAAATATTTTGATGTGAGTATTATCAAGAAAGCCAACTGCCATGAGTCTACTATATATCAGAAATGTATGTTCTGAAATATGTACTGACATCATGAGCATTGTCATCCCTATGTCTTGAAAAGAATACAATCAAAGGCCAACTTGCAAGGTTTGTGAGAATGTGTTCCACTTATATGTTATTCTCTAAGGAGATGGACATATTAATCAAAATGTTTTAGGACAGGGAATACCCTAATGCTGTAGTCAGTCAAATTGCTTCCAAGGGTAATGTGGAGTGGGGAAGCTGATATAAACCCCCATCTGGGTACAGAAATTCAAACACAAACTTATTCTAACTAGTCTCACCAAGTATAAATTGCTGTAAACAAAGGATCTACCATAAATTTCACTAGGGCACTGATGTTAAAATATAAGACTAGATTAAAATCTTATTAAAGATGCTATTAGAAGATATTGGAATATTTTTAGAAGTAATGGACATATTTTGCACATATTAGGTGGTGAGTCTAAAGTTGTTTATAAAGTGGGTAACAATTTGAATGGTATGTTAGAATGTAATCATCAGTATATGGAAGGCAATGGGGACCTGTAAATGTGATGCTTGTCACCAGTGTAGCTATATTCTTGAGAAAGAATAATTAGATCTTGACAACTGCTGTTTTGCTTGAGTTTATTTTACTAAAGGATATCGCTCTTCTACAGGTGTGATTTATTGGGCTAGCTGCTCCAGCTGCAGTGCTTTCTGTATAGCAAAAACAAAAGTAATCTTTGTAAATGAATCTATGAACATGGTTATGATATTTTGAAAAAAAAAACAAAACAACACAAATGACTCACTATAGAAATACTCTTTGGTCTGTGCTAATTTTTCAAAATTTTACTTTGGTATTGTTGAAGTAATAACACTTGACAAAAGAGGGGGGGCACTGGGAAGACATAAATTGAATAGAAGGAACAGAAGCATAGCTGTTTCTACTAGTGTCATGGGCCGGTGCTATGAACCAACACCCTACCCCCTCATCTCCTTAATTGAAGAACAAAGTGATCCACTTATTACAGTTAAATGTATGACACCCATCCCCAGCTCTTCCATTAATGAACAAAAACATAAATATATAAAATAAAAATTGGATGTTCCTTCCACTGGCAGACCAACCAGGTGGCCAGCTGCATCATAACCCCCCCCTCCCACCCCAGCCATTCAGGTCCTGTTTCTGTGTCCTGCCCCAACCCACCTTCAACATATTTCATTAAAAAAATAATAATTTCTTCCTCGTAAACTATAACAAACTACTACTAGTTGCTAGAGTTTATATCCCAACTTCATGGAGAGCTACAGCATTCATGTTTTAGTTAAAAAAAAAATCATTCTTCAAAAAAAAAAAAAAAATCAACTCTCCCTTGCCCACAAGTTAGTAAACCATCCTGTTAAAGTCCTATCCCTTTAAAACCTTCTCCAGCCCTACTGCTTCACTACACCTCAACGCTGCAGCAGCAAAAATCTACTTCTACTGACCAAACCCAAGAACTCACCGGGAGAAGCACTATTTTCCTGCGTCATATCCAGATTATGGAACAATCCCCCCCCCCCCCCATAACCACTCTACCTTCTTGCAATCACTACAAGACTGCACTAAAAGCTCACTTAAAAGGTCACTGGTATGCCCATGCACCAATCCTTACTAGTAACCCTCCTTTTACCCCCCCTTCCTCTCCCCTCCCCTAGCCACCACGCCTCACACCATCTGATCATTGCATTCCTTCCTCTGCAGGCTCTGGTCCACCCTTTACCCGCCCCTTCCCTCCTCACTCAATCTCTCAGACCTGTTATAACATGCTTAACTACCTCACATCATCTCAACTCCAAATACATACCCATCTGACTTACACCTAGCTTCCTCTCACTCCATGTATACTACTTAGTGGGCTGTCTGACAATGTCTGTTTTCCCTGCAAATACTCAACAGTTTATATACGCTTTTGTGGTGTGTTATATTCCTTTATTCTTAGCTCCTCCAACACCAAACCAATGATTTTAGATATCACATAGAAACTTATGAACAATTTCCTTCTCCTTCATATAACTGACTTGGAAAACAAATAAAACACTTTGATAACACAACCTCCTTTAAAAACTTGGGAATCTCGCTGGACCCACCTTTCTTAACATTAACCTTCATCTTGATATTGCCATAAAAAATCAGCTCCTTTTTCTTCTGTCCACATAAATTGTCCTCTTTCTCTCAAAGCCATCTAGAAATGCCATAGACAAAGCCATCCTCTTGAATCATCTCACATATGCGCTCCCTCTGACTGTTTCAACCTCCAAAAGAAATCCCCTCAGCTGTCCAAACCCTGTCAAATGCCATCTTCTAGTTCATCCCTCACCACCAAGGAATGAACTAATTCAGTCTAAACCAAACTACTTGCTTGCCTGTCCAGCAATGCTCTAACCTTCTCCTTTGGGTCCAACTTCTCAAAGTAATCTGGGAGGAAGCCTTCCCTTCTCTAGCCAATAGGTTATTTAGGTAGGCTACTTTGTATAATTTCAGAAATCAAAATCACTCTGGCTCTCTTTCAAAAACTTCCATATTTAGACAATCTTGCACAAATCAATCTTTATCTGTTCTTGTCTCCACAGTATGAGAAGCAGTGCCTTCCTATATCAAAGATGTTTCCTCTAATCCCTCTTTACAGTCCCAAATTAAGGCCCAGCTAAAATCTCAAGCTAAATGCACATGCTTTCATTCTGGACATATAACATAATACCTCTTAGCATCCACCTCATCAGATACCTTATTCCTCTTTCTCTGTCATTCTTGGTCCCATGTTAATCTTACATAGAACTCATATATTTATTGTCTATGTTATCTTTTCATGTAAATACTGTATATAGTCAATAAGTGGTGTGAAAATTTATTTTTTTCTTTTCGTGTGTGATACATTTGTTCAAGTTATTCTTATATGTAAGCAGTTTTTTTTTTAATTCAAAGTTCTCCTCTCACTAATTGCTGCTTTTGTATCCCTGGGCTGAGATAGAAATTGGGACTGAAGGATCAATGATTAATAATACATTTCATAAAATTAATAATTAAAGTATGTAAATAAAGCATTAGATTTGTTATTAAAAAAGAGACAGATATATTAAAAACTAGAGTCCATTAACACTAAATATGGACTACAAAACAGTAACAAAAAATTATTGCAAGTTACATGAATAATAGTTCAAAAGGCGTCTTAAATGAACAAATATATGGGACTGAAGAAAAGTGAGGACTGATTAGGAATAATTAAGAAAGTAGTAGATGGCATAGTTTTGAGAAAGCAGATTGTAAAATTGTAACTTAATGGGGAAAATATAGGAAAATGGCAGTCGCAGTGTAATGTGGGGTGTTATAAAAAATTATGGCACTGAAGAAAGAATAGCAAGAATGTTAAAATCAGTATACAATGGATGACTTGTTGACAAAATTCCTGCTAGAAGGGGTTTGAGCAGAGATACCCTTTGATTTAGGTTTTGTTTGCATTAGTGAAGATGTTGTAAGGGAAGAGCAAAATAGAAGTGAGCAATGCAGTATGAGAGGTCAGAAAAAGTATAGATTTGTTTGTTTTTATGAACCATGCAGGTAGTAATTTACCTATGCTAGTTGAAAAAAGACACAGGGTGTGAAAACAGTTAAAGATGCTTGGACTAGAACTGAATAAATGTAAAAGTTTGTAGAGGATTTAGAAACCATGTATTAGCCTAATGGAAATGAATTTTGGCAAGAGAAATGCAACAGATAAGCAATGAAATGAAATATATGGCATTGCAAAAGTGGCAAATATGTGAATAACATTTAAAATAAAATTTGATAAAATGTGTATGTAATATATTTGTATATATTAGGGAAGTTGGGATTTGCATTTCAGACAAGTCTGCAAAAAGAATTATTACAAATTGTTTTTTTGGTAGAATGTGTAGCTTGTTGGATGTACTCCATAAAGAGAAGTTGTATATATTGCAAAAGAGAAGAAGAAAGCTTATGACTGATGAATTTCATAGTTTATCTAGTATAAATTCACTTGTATTCATTTGGGTGTTAGTGCTGCTGAGTAGAAAGGAATAGGATATTGTACAACATTTGTTTTCCCAAAAATATAATGATCTTTGGACAGCAGAAAACGAAAATGAAGAAAACGTGACTGTAAAGAAATTATAGAATCGTACAAAAATGAAATCAGGGAATTATGCTGAGCAACTTAGATGTCACCAGAAACTTGTAGTCTGAGTGAGCAATAGAAATATGAGAGTGTATGTGTGAAGAAATTACAATGCTATTCATGAAAGGCAAGAAAGATGTAAATGAATAAATATTATATTTCTTTGCAGTCCTCCTGCAAAGGGAATGATTAATTACAAACAAACAAAAGACTATATATATATATATATATATATATATATATATATATATATATATATATGTAGATTGTAAAGTAGAAGAGTCAATAATACATGCATTGCTTGGATGCAAAATATTTAAAATCGTCTGGAAAATATTAATACGTTCAGATATAAATTATTCAAAAATGGACATAGATTGTATTTTGTATTGAGTATATAAAGTATTATCATAGAATAGAAAAATCATTTATATAGGAGATTTATGTTTTATGATGTTTATGAAATATGAAATTAGGCCGCGGTGGTGCAGCGGCTAGCATTGTCACCTCACAGCAAGAGGTTCTCCCGTTCGATTCTCGACTGGAGCGCTTTCTGTGTGGAGTCTGCATGTGCTCCCTGTGGTGGAATGACACTAAAGACATGCAGGTGGGTGCAAGCGTGAATGGGCATGCCTTCTTTGAAGGTTAGGCGTCGGGCTGACAACTTGGCACCATAAAAATTCACTGCCAATCATGAGCGGACCGGAGTTCCGCTGTGACGGCCCTAACCGGGAAAAGCTGAAAGACTTTATGAAATGAGAATATTGTTATTTAATAAGGTACGAGATGCTGATGATACAAATGAGAAAATAAAGAAGTAGCTGTGGAGAAAAGATTAAGGATGATGAAAAGGAAGGATATGGGAAATGTGGATACTAAGTAGATAACTTGTATTATTATTTAATAGTTTTCGCTGATGTTATTAATGAATGTCTTCATTTGAAATTCATGATCTATTGTGTATATAAACTGTGAAACTTGAATATAAATAAAGCCCCTACTCTTTACTTTAGGCAAAGCTGGAGAGAAGCTGCAGATAGAGATAGAGAGAGGATAGCAATGTGGGAGACCAATGTGTTGAATGAAGTAAAAATAATAAAAAAAAAAAAAAAAAAAAAAAATCCAATAGTAAGCAAAGTTCGTAACCCAAGAAGCTGTTAAATATTTATTGTTGTAGAATGAAGCACTTTCCGTTGACGTTAATACGCCAACTTCTTCAGAATCAAAAACGTAATAAAATGCATACAAGGTGTATAAATAACATTTTGTCAGTCATATGACCGGCATCAGATGACATACCAGTTTTCCTCGACCACCTGTTTAAAGTGACATTTCCATTTAAATGCATATATTTCAAAGTCACTTTGTCCACTGATCAATCAATAAGAGTAAAAGATAAAAATAAAAAGTAAAAAATAATAAATAAAAATAACACATTCTGTAACCTTTCATATGGAAACAGGTACATCCGTGGACCTCATCAATTACATAAAATAATCCCGCACATTTATAAATATAAATGTACTTTAGCAAATGTAATGAATTAGAAGCTGACTATATAAAACCAGTCCGTCTAATTACCAAAAAAATGTAAGTTTCAAACTATATGTCTTAAAAAATCATGATACAAAGCACAAATACAACTTAACTAAATAAAGGTCTGTGTCTGAATATAAACAATGTCATAACCATATATATTTCACATAGCATAAAATCTAACAACAACCCATCCTTATCTAAACAGAGAACCCTCCCTAATGTCAAAGGAAAGCTAGTGGTTCATCTGTTTAAACTCTTTAATTTCAAAAGGCACGAAATATTGCAAGCATCATTTAAACCAGGACTAGAAAATGTATTTAGTCTAACTTGCCATAAGAGCTCACATTCTTCGAGAATCAGGTTAAATGGTCCTCCTCTAGGGTCCATCTGTACATGGTCAATGATTTTAGAAAGAAACTTGTTTTTGCTGTATACAGCCAGGTGCCTTGCTAAAGGATTATCTTCTTTCTTCTTTTCTATAGCATGGGTATGTTCATATACCCTATCCCTCAGCTTACGTTCGGTTTTACCGATATAAAAGGCTGGGCATACCTGGCATCTAGCAATATAAACTACAAATTTAGAGTTACAATGGTATTTACTCCTTAATTTGTAGTCCGTGCCATTAATATCAAAACTTTCACCTATCTCAATGTGTCTGCACATTCTACAGCATCCACAGATAGTCATCCCTACTTGTTTGATAGAGTGCCCATGGTTTTCTTTTCAAGTAAGTTTTTAAGATTTGCCCCCCTCTTAAAAACAAGTTTGGGTAACTGGCCTAGTTTGCTTATCAAGGGCCTATCGAGTAAGATGAATTCCCAATTTTTATAAAGAATGAGTCGGACCATATGACTATCATAACTGAATGTCATTGTAAAACTCATTCTGAATTCATTGGCTGTTCTCCCTGTTTCAGCTTGTTCAACTATTGAAAGGTCATTATTAGTATTAATGCTAACTGGGCTAAGAGTCACGTCACACATTACGCTCATTGAATTATTACTAAGCAAGGGTTTGATCTGGCCAATGTGTCTCTTATGACTAACTTCCAGTATCAAAGACTGAACCAGATGAGATGGATAACCTCACTGTTCAAACATATTGCCCAACTGTAGGCATTCATCCCTAAAGTCCAAATCCAAAGTAATCATCCTTGCTGCTCTGATAAGTTGTCCTTTCACTATGGAGCGCTTTTGATGGAAAGGGTGATTACTGGAGAAGTGTAAGAACGAGTTGGAATATGTTTTTTTCTGGTATATTCTGGACACATATCTTTCATTAAAAGTGTCCTTAACAAGTTTACAATCTAAATAATCAATACAACTTGTGCTAAAGCTAGATGTGAATCTCAGAAACTCAGTTGTCGAGTTCAGATAACTAAAGAACTCCTGTGCTTGGTGTTTACTGCCTTTAAAGATGACAAAAATATCATCTAAAAATCTTGTGTACAATACAAGGTTCACTCTGTGCTGGGGATTTCTGAAAATAAATTTGTTTTCCCAAAATGCCATCACCAAATTGGCAGAACTGGCTCCACAGGGTGATCCCATGGCCACTCCCCATTTCTGTAAGTAGAACTCTTGGTTGAACATAAAAAAGTTGTTAGTCAAAATTATGTCAAGTAAGATTTCCACCAGATGGATTTCCTGCAGTGGAGCGTCCTTGGACTTCATCATGAGGCTTACCCATTCAATTCCCTCCAAATGTGGGATTGATGTATAAAGATCTTTAACATCAATGGTTAAAAAGTTATTATCTTTGTCAAACCTCAAATTGTTGATTTTGTCCAAAAATGACCAAGATTCTGTGGTTCAGACAATATATACTTTTTTAAAATTGAGTCTACTACCTTGGCACAAGGATATGTGATAGACCCTCTTCCATCAATAAGAGGTCTGATACATCTGTGGAGTTGGACTATATTCCTAACAAACGTGGCGTAATGGATAGCCACAGTGTTGATAAAACAACCAATTACAAGTGTATTAACTCTGGTTTGCTAGATTCTATCAAAAGTGGTAGCATTGTGACTGGTGATTCCGTCAACAAAGTGAGTGACGGCCTACAAGTTCGTTTTTCAACCTACTTGGAGAGCGATAGAAAATTACCATGGCAACTTGATGCCAACCGAGCAATCGGTGATGACGTCAGAGAGGCGACCTTAGATGTTGAGGAGTTACAGCGGCAGCTGGAGAGTATTGAGCGCAATTTCCTGCAGCTGAAAAGGTTACAGCTGCAACGCCAACATTTTGAGTACTGCTTAGAACATAATATTGTCCCTCGTGGGTTACGGATACTTAACATGCTCACGCAAGGCTCACTATATCCTGAGTTGCTAGCTGGATGGCAGCACCTGAATTTAGAGGTGAGCGCAAAGTACATGCTTATGTTTAATGAGTTTTTTGGTCCTGAAGAGGACAAATTAAGGCACGAACTAAGACAGCAACAGGATATTTTGTTTAAGAGTTTTTCGAGTGAAGTATTGGGGCCATTGATGGAAAACGTGCTTGATGGGGTAGCAGTATTTGAAACGAAGCTAGTCCAACAAAAAAGAATGAAAATTCTAAGAGATATGAAGGATTTTAGTGAAGGTCATGTGTTCTTTTGGCCACGTGTTGGACAAACTTTTCGACCTAAAGACAACAGTAGACCTGTGAGAGTCACAGGTAACAGGGCGTTGAACACTAAAGCTGCGGTGGCTTCCCTTGACCACCATGTGACTGATGAGGTGACGATAGTAGGACAGACACCAAGGAATGGCTCTGTTGTTAGTTTGAATGATACTGTAACTGTTCTATCTGATGAACCGGTAGACCCTAAAGGCCTGCTGGAAAAGACATTGAATGCTCCAATGACTGTAGGAAATGTAAATGGGACAGTGCCTAGTGTGCAGAATTTATTTCCAAATTTTGTGATCAGTAATACTGTTGAGAAAGATAGGGTTGTTCGCCCTAAGAATAAAATTGCTCAGCAAGCCTCCCCCTCCACAGCTTCCTCGACTGGCGTACGTGCTGATGGCCTCCCTTTTCCCTTACCTGTACGGTTGGATGGGTTTGGGAGGAGGAGCAGGTCCATGAGCAGAGGGCGTCAGAAGAGGAAGTTGTCAGGGGAATATCAGCAGGCTTAAACACTGAAGAAGATATGGGGGAAATGTAACCTCATTAGTTGTAAATATTTCTTCTTATGAGTTGGATTCGTTTGAATCTAGCGTGTTATGTAAGGGCCTTACTTTTATTCCTTCTAGTAACAGCAAATTAACAGACACAGTTTTAGATCTTAGAATGTTTTGTAGGAATGTTATGTTGAGTTATCTGCATAATGGATGCCAGTCTTATGATGTCAGTGTTGAGGTGCAGCAAGATATATTCAACTTTAGGTCTTTGAGCAGTTACATTCCTATTAACCATCCGTTGATAGAAGCATACATGAAATTAACTGAAAATAATTTATATCAGTATTATGATGAATGTTTTGGCAAACATAGAGATGGGTTAAGGTTTAACCTAACTTTTAATGAAAAGAAGGCTCTGGAAAGTTTGAAAAGGAATCTTGATATTATTATAAGACCTGCGGACAAAGGTGGGTCAATTGTGGTCATGGACCATGTACAGTACAATAATATAATGTTGGAGATGTTAAGTGATAATAGGTTCTATCTTGAGATTAGTACTAATGAGGTATTTGAGATCACTAAAGCCATTAAAACATCCATAGAAGAAGCTTTTCAGATTGGTTTAATTTCTAGAGACACGTTGAATTTCCTTACTGTATTTGACCCCCTGATTCCCGCAATACAGGGTCTCCCAAAGATCCATAAATGTATTAGTGCTCCACCCATGCGCCTGCTAGTTTTGGGCGGTGGATGGAGCACAGAGCCTTTATCTATTTTTATAGAGAAACACCTCAGACCTGTCATTAGTTTGAACAGAATTGTACTTCAAGACTCTAAACAGTTCTTACTGGATCTTTATGAGTGTGTTAATAGTTTAGATGATATAGGAGATTTAATCTTTGTGACTATGGACATACAGTCCTTGTTCACTATGATACTGAATGATTTAGGTATTAGATATGTACAGGAGTACCTGCAGTTACATAGTGGGTATGATGTAACACTCATAGAATTGATTTGTCTCTTTTTGGAGACTGTGTTAAATAATAACATTTTTACCTTTCATGATCGGATTTTCATTCAGAAACATGGCGTAGCTATGGGCACTTCTTGTGCCAATAGCTACACCAATATGTTTCTAGCTCATTGGGAGAATTCAGTTCTGTTTAAGATGAAGGAATTTGACATTAATGTTTTATTTTATCGACGTTTCGTTGATGATTTGCTTCTCCTATGGAGGGGTACTAGTTCTGGTTTGGAGAACTTTCTTAATAGTATGAATGAGCTTTGTGACTGTTTGAAGTTCACAATGTCTTTTTCGAAGACTCGAATTGAATATTTAGAGTTGTTTATAGAGAAATTACAGGGTTCCATGGTTAATACTGGCGTGTTCTGTAAAACTTGTTTTAGGAACACATTATTATGTAGGAGCAGTATGCACCCCAATTATGTGTTTCGTAATTTTTTCGTGGTCAAGGTATTAGAGCATCAAGGTTGAATCCCACTCAAGAAGGTTTTCAACTGGAGAAGACACAACTTGAATGTAGGTTGTTAGAGAGAGGTTATAATCAAACCGAAATTTTTGAGTGTTGGTCAGATTTAGATTTGCTTAGAGGTAGTGCAGCAGCACCATACTATGGTCCAAGGGTAGAAGGTGGGTCTTGTGACCCTAAGAAGCTGAGCAAACAGGTTAGAGTACCCTTGTTTTATATGAGAGACCACCATGCACTTAAGGAGATTTTTGAATTGCATTGGCCGATTGTACAGGTGGACTCTGAGATTGGTAGTATAGTTGGTGATAATCCGACCTTTCGTTATAGGAATACAAAGAACCTGAAGAGGTTATTATGCAATGGGAATGATAGATCCAGTAACTCAGTTGAGGTTGGTGTCACAGTACCATGTGGTAGGTACATTTTTTGTGGGCTTATTAACAACTCTGACTTCTTTGATCATCCTGACCTCAAGAGAAGATTCGTGTTCAAGGTTAATGCTGATTGTAGAACTACAAACGTGGTCTATTTAGCAGAGTGCACTTTATGTGCATCATTTTATGTGGGAAAGACTAATAGATCACTGAGAGAGCACATGAGGGAACATGTTTATTGTATACACAAAGGCGTTGAGCTCAATGCCCTCTCCAAGCATGTTATTAATCATGGGGAGGGACATAGGTTTAGTTTTAGGGTCATCAATGCTGTTTTGCCCACAATAAGAAAAGGTGATATTTGCAACCATACTGAGTATAAGGAGAACAACTGGATGATCATTCTTAGAGCTGATAGAGGAAAGGGTCTTAATGAATGTGTTACCATTAAGCCCTTACTTAAGAAAAGGAGGATACCAAAATGATTTTTAGTGTGTTCTTTATTATGTTTTTTATTATGTGTTTTAACATAGTTTTTAAGACAATTTGTACAGTATGTTTAGTTAGTTAGTGTCATTGTATATTTACATAGAGTTGCGTTGCTTTTAAGTCTGGATGATATTGCTTTGATTAGATGCATTTTTTAATTGATGATGTCATGTTGTTTATTGTGTTTTGATTGGTGAGTTTGAATTTTCAATGCAGTATATATGGTCTCTGTTCTTAGTGTGTGAGGAAGGTCTGATGAAGCAAGTCATTGTGAAAGCGCTTACCTATTAATAAACACGGTGTTCGTTGAATTTTGTTTCCTTTGCAGTTTTGATTTTTCATCTTATGTTTTATGTTGCTTTGGTCGTCCCTTCTCTCGGACGATTTGGTTAATAAGTTGTATTTGTGTAACAGCATATATATATGGTTATGACATTGTTTATATTCAGACACAGACCTTTATTTAGTTAAGTTGTATTTGTGCTTTGTATCATGATTTTTTAAGACATATAGTTTGAAACTTACATTTGTTTAGTAATTAGATGGACTGGTTTTATATTGTCAGCTTCTAATTCATTAGATTTGCTAAAGTACATTTATATTTATAAATGTGTGGGATTATTTTATGTAATTATTGAGGTCGACATATGTACCTGTTTCCATATGAAAGGTTACAGAATGTGTTATATTTATTTATTATTTTTTACTTTTTATTTTTATCTTTTACTCTTAATGATTGATCACTGGACAAAGTGACTTTTAAATATATGTATTTAAATGGAAATGTCACTTTAAACAGGTGGTCGAGGAGAACTGGTATGTCAGCTGATGCCGGTCATAAGACTGACAAAGTGTTATTTATACACCTGGTATGCATTTTATTACTTTTTTGAATCTGAAGAAGTTGGCGTATTAACGTCAACGAAAAGTGCTTCATTCTACAACAATAAATATTTAACAGCTTCTTGGGTTACGGACTTCGCTTACTATTGGATTTGTTTTTTTGATTTGAATAGTTTGCTTGCTTCGTTTTGTTTTTTATGAAGTAAAAATAATCACAATAATAAAAAAAAAAACTTTTGATATTATGTAACACAATGATTTTGGAAGTATAAGTACTGAAGAAAGGGAATGATGACAATTTGTGGTTGTGGATGATACATTTGTGCTGCAAAGAGAACTAGATAACAAAGTGCTGCCGCTGCTGATTGAAGAAAAGGAGCTAAGTGACACGGTAGTATTTTTATGGTCTGAAGCAATGGAAACTTCTGTTCCAATGCATCATAAGAACAGTGGGCAGAAACAGCAGTTGCACGGTGCAAGAGATACACAAGAAGAGTATGCTGGCACTGTAGACATGTGGAATGATTTTTAGAAGCAACATCCAGGAGTAATAAGATGCTAAATGATGGTGATTTATCATTACAGCACAAGCATACACAATCATATACTGTGGCCATTTCAGCTAGTTTGGTGAGAAAAGAATGTGGGCATGGGATACTGAGATAGAAAAAGGTTGTCTATGATCAAGATTACATAAAAATGGTAAACAAATCAAAAGTATGTGATTTATGAAGCCCTTTATTGGGTTCAGGATTAGTCTAAGAGCTATTTTCAGCAATATGGCCGACGTGCGATCCAGGAACAAGCTCCCGGGACATGCACGTGAGCTCTTAGACTAATCCTGTATGGACCAAGCTCCTGTATGCAAATTACCCTCATATATAGGTGAAAACCATGCAAATAAGGGTAATTTGCAATCCAGGAAGCCAGCAGCTGTCCATGCAGGACAAGTGCAGTCTACAGAAATGTACTCAGTTAGTAACCGAGTACATTTCTGCAAACTACAAAATGGAACTATGACAGCTCCAATTAAAGGCTGCATATAATTGAGGGAGCATGCCAATGGCCAAGTAAAAGGTCATAGGTATTGCAAACTGTTTAAAAAATAAAAAAAAAAACTTTTTTTTTTCGCCAATCATGCCTGTTTAAGCATAGGGCAGTGACGCGCAAACAGGATCGGAGGGTAAATAATAAAATAAAACCTAAAATAAGCATTCTATCTAAAAGCAGTATTCTGCCATGCAAGTCAATGGCAGGCAGAAGACAACCTGGCCAGTTAGTAATGGTTGCTAAGGGGGAGGCTTAGTGTGGGACATGTAACTATGCATTAGCTGGCAATCCTATGCAAATGAGGGGAAGGATGGTGAATCCCATTTTTTCCCAGGGTGTGATGCAAGTCCCAAGAGTGTAAGAGTATAAATAGCTGGGTGCAAGACTAGGATATAGGTGACATCATGGGGGGGGGGTTGTCAGGCATACTGTAAGTGGATTGGAGCCCTGTGGCACAGGATTGCTTAGCACAGCTCAGCTAGGGGTGTGTCTAAACGTGCCTAGTACTCTATACAAAGTGTAAGTGGATGTGCGTGCTGCGCACCATGTTTTACAGGAAGAAAAATGAAGTTAAACCAGGAAATAGCAGCTCCATGCACATCTGAGCAGTCCGTTTGTGTGGTGCACACACGGGCTTAAACAGGGAGGCAAAGGGAAGGGAAAATAGCAGTAGGAAGGTAATCAAGGAGAACTAGCTTAGCTGGCAGGTGAAATGTATCAGAATCAGCCAATTACACAGGCAGCAGATCAGCCCAGCCCAGCACACCACTATAAACTATGCAAACACATTTCCCCCTTGTATTTTCCCAAAAACGCTGTACCACCAGTGTATACGAACGGGGAAGTTTTACAAAACGAAAGCATAAGAAAAAATATTAGGGGCTGCTTTTACTATCATAAACCAGCATGTGCAAGAGGCTGAGGGTGGTGAGGATGTGAATGCTGCTGAGCAACCCACAGTGAAGAGATGGAGAAAAGTGTACACACTCAGGGTAACCTACCAAGGCCTACATGAGCTGAAGATAGTGGAGTGCTATAGGGTGAACAGGGACCTTCTACAGCAAATTGTTGAGTTGTGCCGGCCACGCCTCACAAACAGAACTAACAGAGGGAAACCCATCCTAGTGGATACCAAGGTATGTGTAGGCCTAAGAATACTAGCTACAGGTACCTTCCAAAGGCCAACTGGGGATATGATGGGGATTTCTCAGGCATCAGCATCCAGGGTACTCCACCAGTTCCTGGATGCCATGTCAGCACATGTTGGAGAGCACGTATATTTCCCCATCAACCATGAGGCATTGGCCAGCAATATGCGTCTCTTCCACCAAATAGCAGAATACCCTGAGGTAGTGGGTGCAATAGACTGCATGCACATATGCATCAAAGCACCACCTGGTGTGTGGGGTAGGGTCTACATCAATAGCAAGGCATTCCCCTCCATCAACTGCCAGGTTGTGTGTAATGCCAAAGGCATAATAATGAATGTGTGTGCTGGCTCCCCTGGAAGCTATCACAATTCCTACATCTGGCGTCTGATGCAGCTGTACCAGAGATTTGCCACTGGGGATATCCCACACGGTCACCTAGTGGGGGATGCTGGATACACCCTGGAGCCATGGCTGATGACACCCATCAGAAATGCACACACACCCGAACAAGAACTCCATAATGAGGCACATGCACAAACATGAATCATAATAGAGCGTGTGTTTGGGATGCTACGCACAAACACGAATCATAATAGAGCATGTGTTTGGGATGCTCAAGTCATGGTTCCGGTGCCTGGACACATTTGGTGGAGCCTTGCAGTACTCACAAACTACATGCACCCAAATTGTCCTTGTATGTGCCATGCTACACAATATGATCCTGCGGAAACAGCTGCAGCAGGAACAGCATGGGGCAAGGCCACTCAGCCCCCCACCATTGTCAAGGCCTGCACAGGCACAGAGTGACTCAGAGGAGAAACAACCTGAGCCTGCCCTAGTAGGCAGAAGGAAGCATGCCCAATATGCCCTGGCCTTGGCAAAGAGGCAACACACAGCACATGCACTGACACAGTAGGGACCAAGGGAATTACACCTCTTTCTGACTCGCACATAGGTTCATAGGTTCATAGGTTCATAGGTTCATACTAGGCTATCTGCCCGAGGGCATTTATAAGCCTAGCCCATAGTTTTGTGGCTTACGCCACCCCTTTAGTTTGGAGAAACTATGCCCATTATTTTGCTGTGCCTCTGTCGAGCAGTGACACTGAGGTAACCCCTGGGGTGTATCTGCGATCTCCCATCCATTGGTCAAGATTCCTCTTGAACAGGGCCAGCGAGGTGCTCTGCCTCACATAAACCGGGATTTTGTTCCACAGCATAGGGAGTCTTTGGGTGATGAATCTATCCCTCCAGCACATCCTATTAATAACCGTGTCGAGGTTTAAGTCTCCCGCCCTTGTGGCTCTGAGGGATCTAGATTTTTGAGATGAAGCATGTTCATCAAATCTGGGTTTGACATGGCCTTGTATGTCAGGCATAGGTCACCTCTGAGCAAGCGGTAAGCAACTGAATATAACTGGAGTTCTTTCAGTCGGGCAGCATAAGACAGATTTTTGAGATCCTTTATCCTTTTGGTGAGGAACTTTTGTGGCCTCTCCAGCTGCTGCAAGTGTCGGGTCAGATACATTCCGAATGGGGCATTGTACTCGATCATTGGTCTTATGAGTGATGAGTATAGGGAGACTATGACTTCCCTTGATCTAGATGTGAATCCCTTCATGATAAGGTGGGCAATGTAGAAGGTCTTCCTAACTACTTTAGCAATATGAGTGTCGAATGAAAGGCTACTGTCAACCTGGGTCCCCAGGTCCCTGATAACTTCTTCTGTGATCAGGGGATTGCCACCTATATGGTAGCTAGGGCTAACCTTATTTTTCCCGAAGGGTATGATTATGCATTTCTTAGCATTTAACTTTAGGCCATGGCTCTGGCACCAGTTATCTGTTTCTGTGAGACCCTTCTGAAGGATATCTGTGTCGGATGTGTTTTCAACTACGGCGCCCAGTTTGCAGTTATCTGCAAACTTTGTCAGCCATAACCCTCCTGTGCTTGCTTGTACTTCAGAAAAGTAGATGCCAAACAAGAGTGGGCCCAGGACTGAGCCCTGTGGGACACCACTTGTGACAGGCTTTGAGTCTGACATGGCGCCAGCAACTCTGACCCTGTGGGTTCTGTCACTCAGCCAGTTTGCAACCCATCTTGTAATGTATGGGTTTACATTTAAGTTGATGAGTATTTCAATGATACCCGAGTGGGGTATTGTATCAAAAGCCTTCGCCAGGTCTAGGTAGGCTGTATGGTCTGCTTTTCCCTTGTCAATGGCCTTGGTGACTGTTTCGAAAAAGTCAACCAAGTTTAGAAGGCATGATCTGCCTTTGACAAAGCCAAACTGGGTTGGATCCAAAGTCTGCAAATTCCCTATGTCTTTATTTATGAGATCCATTATGATCCTCTCCATGGCTTTGCAGATAAGGCTTGTCAAGCTAATGGGACGGTAATTTCCAGGGTCGGTGGAGGCACCGCCTTTGTGGAGTGGGACCACAGTCGCCAGCGCCACTCCCTGGGTACGTATCCGGAGGTGAGACTAAGATTAAACAGCTGTCCTAACTGTGGGTTTAATTCCTCGTTGAGTTCATGGAGCACACAGCCGGGGACACCATCAGGTCCCATGGATGCTGTGTTCTTTACCTTGGAGAGAGCAGTTCTCACCTGGGCATTAGAGATGTTTGGGAGGCTACAATCATTTGGTATAGATATCTCTCCTTTAGAGGGGGAGGGGGGGAGAAGTTTGCACTGAACCTGTCAGCCAGTATGTTGGCAATGTCTGTAGGATCAGTAATCTTCACATCATTTTGAACTAATTCTGAGCATATCTGAGAGTTTCCTCCTAGGTTTCTGACATAGCTAAAGAATGCCTTATGGTTGTCTTTGTAGTCCTTAGCTATTTTTTTCTCAAAATTAGCTTTGGATGATTTTATGAGAGCTCTTAGCTTTTTACTTATAGTGATCAGCGGTGTCTTACCTTTTAAAGATTTTGCTCTATCTTGTAGTAGCTTTCTCCTTTTGTTGTAGAGTTTGTTTATGGCTGGGGTCCACCAGACTGGACGCTTGCCTTTGGTACAAAGAGTCTTTGTTTTGCTTGGGATTGCCTGATCCATGCAGCCCTGCAGGTGCTGGTAGAAGGCATTTGTAAGTGATTCAGCGGTTTGAGTAATGTTTACCGCCGGCTCAGGGGCCTTAAAGGAGACCACACTAGTCTTTAGAAGTGTGAAGTCGGCTTTCGAGAAATTCTTTACTGTGGTCTTTTTCATTTTGGGTGGGGGCGGGATGAGGACCTCCAGCAAGATTAGTTTGTGATCTGATCTCACCAGTGAGGGGTATACTTCTGGCGTTGAACATTGTGCTCCCATGTTCGTGATGATGAGATCAAGTATGTTTTCTCCTCTTGTGGGGATGGTGACTAGTTGTTCCATGGCATTTGAGTTTATGAATTCCAGGAACTTTTGGGCTAGAGTGTTTGGGCTTGAGTAGTGTTCCCAGTCTATATTAGGGTAGTTGAAGTCACTTAGTATGATGGTGTTCGGAGATACATTTATCCCCTCCAGTGTTTTCAGGAAGGCCATATGAGG
Source organism: Protopterus annectens (assembly GCF_019279795.1). NCBI lineage: Eukaryota > Metazoa > Chordata > Ceratodontiformes > Protopteridae > Protopterus > Protopterus annectens. The sequence continues at coordinate 492,901,196 of NC_056744.1, forward strand.
TTCCTGAGTTTGCGAGGGTGGCCTGTAACATGCTACAAATTGCAGAGCAGTCTTGCCTACAATAAAAGGGATGCCAAACATGGCACTACCTGTGCTCAACCATGTATAGGGAGTGTACTATGTGCAACCGACATAGGCAGCCCTGCAGCACCACCCTCAATACTGGGACACCCACAAGGTGTGACTCACACATGCTAGTTGGGGGGTGGTCGCATACTCAACAACAGTTACAGCCAGCAGGATAGGTGTAGACACACAAAAACAAATGTTGTACTATGGCCTCTGAATTACCCCTATGGGTAACCCCTCCCCCAGGCCTACACAGACAGACTACAGCAGGCCAGGCAGTTGGATGTAAGTTGTGAAAGCTAGGAAGTCAGAAACTAATATGAAGGTAATTAAAGCTAAGATCTGTAGTACACTGGTATGCCTTTAGCCAGCACAATAGGCAAGACTACAGATTGAAATGGAGTACCCGACATACCAGTACAGTCCTAGCAAATGTGTACAAGTGTCAGGTGTGCCCCCCCATCCTATGTACACTTATAGTAACAGACAGGTGTGTACCCCACTCCTGTGTAGACATGTAGAAATAGTCAGGTGTGCCCTCCCCCCATCCTACAGAGAAATATAGTAACAGTCAGGTGTGCCCCCTAATCTTTTGTAGAAATATAGAAATAGTCAGGTGTGCCTTCCCCCCATCCTACATAAAAATATAGTAGCAGTCAGGTGTGACCCCTCAAACCTGTGTAGAAATGTAGAAACAGTCAAGTGTCCCCCTTCCCCCTGCTATGTAGAAATGTAGCAACAGTCAATGCCAAATGACCGATGGATACCCTGCAGACACAGCATACTACCTCTCTGTGTACAACACAAAGGTCAGCACCACAGTGCAAGCTACGGACTTGATCCACACATGCAATACAGATGGCCATACTGGGCATGCTCACACACTTTGAGGAATGAAGGCAATGTCAGTCAACAACATACTGAAAGGTCATACTGGGCATGCTCACACACACAACACATGAAGGCCATGTCAGCAAACACCAGTGGACCAGACATATCTGGCAGTCGCAGATCTTAGTGCAGACACATGCCAGTATGCACCACTCCTGCCTTGCACACACAGTGGATAGGAATACAGACATATATGTAAGGACAACACACTATAATAAGCCAAAGTTAGATGGACATAGATGTGTGGAAGAGGGTGACCATGACAAGGAGCCATCTGGGCCTGTCTCACCCAGCACACAGCCAAAGGGCCCCATACACATGAGGTTCAGATGTCACTCACTGCAGATACTAGCCATCAATATCTGTCAGCATGACAGACTGTGTGGTACACGTGCCAGCTGTGCAACATGACTATACAAGGAAGTAGTCATCTAGTAGCTGTATACATGTACCTGTGACATATGACCCCATGTGTGCCCGCATGTGGCATGTCAACCCCTACATGAATGGGTTATGGCCTATCCACACTCCACCCTCCCCATAGCAGTATTATGACAAGCCTGCTGAGGTCATCCAATGAGAAATACACCTTTGGGAGAGCTGTAGCTCAGTAATCTCCATGGCATGTCTCATAACTGTGTACTGCTGTAGTGATAAACTAGTTAGGTAGTAGTTCTAACCCCAGACTTAGCAGCTGTGTGAGTGTGCGTTTGTGTGTGTGTCTGTCTGTCTCTGACTGTGTAGAGAGAGATGCTTTTTAGGCTACTCACACTCTGTACAATTCATATACACAATTTTGGCAAGGCTACTGATGTCACTCACCTAGAAATACACCTTTGGGTAAGTCAAAGCCCAGTAATTTCCATAGTGCATCCTGTAACTGCTTACTGCTGTAGTGTGATAAAGTAGTTAGGTAGGTGTTCTAACCCCAGAACTAGCAAATGTGTGAATCTGTTTGTGTGTCTGACTGAGTAGAGAGCAATGCTTTTAAGGCTACTCACACTCCATACAAATCATATTCTCAACTTTGGCAAGGCTGCTGATGTCACTTACCTAGAAATACACCTCTGGGGAAGTCATAAACCAGTAATCTCCATAGCATATCCTGTAACTGCATACTGCTATAGTGTGATAATGTAGTTAGGGAAATTTTTCAACCCCAGACTGGGCAACTGTGTGTGTGTGTGTGTAAATCTGTGTATCTCTGACTGAGTAGAGAGCAATGCTTTTTAGGGTACTCACACTCCTTAGAATTCATATACTCAACTTTGGCAAGGCTGCTGATGTCAGCCACCTAGAAATACACCTCTGGGAAGGTTGCAGTTCAGTAATCTCTGTAGTGCGTCTTGTAGCTGAGTACTGCTGTAGTGTGATTTAGAACTGTGGTAGGGTTCCATCTCCACCCATGGCAGTGGTGGATTGTTTGTGTGTGTTTCAATGTCTGTGTATGGAGCAATGCCTTATAGGCTACTCACTTGCAGTACATTTCAAATGCCCTACTTTGGCAATCCTGCTGATGTCATTCATTGTGAAATACAACTTTGGGAAAAACGTCCTTCAGTAATCTTTGTGGTGCAACCTAAAACTGCTCCATGATGTAGTGTGATATAAGCCTTGGTCAGGGGTTCTGGACCCACACATGTAGGTTGTGGATGTTTTGTGTGCGTCTCACTGTCTGTGTAGGGAGCAATGCATTTTAGGCTAGTAACTCGCAGTACAGTTGAAATGCCCTAGTTTGGTAATCCTGCTGATGTCATTCATTGTGAAATACACCTTTGGGGAAGGATGTTTCTAGTAATCTCTGTGGTGCGTCCTATACCAGCTCCATGGTATAGTGTGATATAGACCTCAATCAGGGGTTCTGTACCCACACATGTCAGTTGTGGAGGCTTTGTGTGTGTCTCACTGTCTATGTAGGGAGCAATGCATTTTAGGCTAGTCACTCACAGTACAGTTGAAATACCCTACTTTGGTAATCCTGCTGATGTCATTCATTGTGAAATACACCTTTGGGGAAGAAATACTCCAGTAATGTCTGTGGTGTGTACTATAACTGCGTAGTGCTGTAATGTAATAAACTAGTTAGGTAGGGCTTCTACTCCCAGACATGACAGGTGTGTGTTTGTGTGTGTGTGTGTGTGTGTGTGTGTGTGTGTGTGTGTGTGTGTGTGTGTGTGTGTGTGTAACTTGTATCCTGTGTAGAGGTGGTTGTGAGTGTGTGGGCAATGTGGAGGGGGTTTTGCTTATTTCTTTTATGGTGGTCCTACTATATATCAGAATGTCAACTATACAGGGATAACAGATGTAAATTAGCTGAGAAGCTTGGGTGCAAAGCCATATTCATACATGTGACATCAAGGCCAGCCAATCACAGTTAGCAACTCCAATATTACCCAGAGCACCCACTCAACTCATGTGTCATACTCATGCACATGCCTAGGCAACAGTCAATATGTGGGTAGTACACTGCATATTGACCACTGATAGTAACTATGCAGTGATAGCAGTGGGCTACAGAGGGCATGTCACCCTGCCCATCTATCCAATATTCACGTACATGCAGACAGTGCACCTCCACCAAGTTCCACAATGGACACCTGCACCACCTGTGGTGCCTTCACATGTGACTCACAACAGACATACCATGCCTGACAACATGCCCTGTATGGACATATGTCACTAACATCAGGGAATGCAGTTAACATGCTATCAATGTAGATGCAGGGTAAACCTGCTGCCCATTACTAGTGCAGTTGGGCAAGAATGGCACATCTGATGATAATCTGTGTTCACAACATGGGCCAGTCACCCCAGGTACAGTTCCACATGTCACTGTACATGCATGTGTGAGGACTGAACATCCCAGACACCATCCATGTGATGGACTAAGGAACACATACATGACAAGCGATGCACAGCATTGGCCACACACAATAGTCACCCAGGTGACTGGATGGGGGATGCAATACCCAACTCTGTGGGCAAATGCAGAAACTACAGGCCTGAGCCACAATGCAAACCATTGTCATGTGGCCTGAAGCCAAGGTATACCCATTGCCTACCCTTGTACACCCTGCTGGCACAGTTGACCACCACGCACCCATGCAGACATGCACCCATGCATGTCAGAACTGGCACCCTGTGGGTTCATGTGTGTGTTGTATGGTGTGTATGCCCACATCCACACTCACTACAATCCCCCAGGGCATACTGAAGCATGCTGTCTGATGTCTGACACCTCCTCATACTCTTTGCCCATACGACCTCCTTATGATCCATGTGGTGCATGTGATACCTGCACATTGATGTGTTGTGGCAATCACACTAGTGATGAGTTGCACTCCTGGCCTTGCCAAGTGTGTCAATGTTTGAGCGTCCCTGTTTGAGTGTGCCTGTGTTGATGCTGACATCTGTTCATGCAGACAGGCACGTGTACGTCACCTACCATATATTTGCCATATCCCTGTTGCAGATGTCACTTGCCATCACATATATGCCCTGAGTGCACCAAACCAGGTAACCCATGTGGTGCATCCAGTAACTGCAAAGAACTATAATAGCACCGCATAGTTATCGGGGGTTTGATACCCTGTGCTGGTAGGTGTATGAAACAAACATGCTTCAGTTGTACTCTCCCACCCCTCTCTGACATGTATTTGCCTGTTTGCCTCCCCTACTCCCTCTCTGGTGGATGTGGAGACCCACACCTGCTTTGTTTAGGCAGCAGCATGTGCATTTTAGTGATGCTCATGATTAGTTGATGGCCTCTGCACAAATTGCAGCCCTCCCCTAGCTGATTGCATGTGGAACAGCTGTTTTAACATTCCTATAGCCAATTGCATAGAAACCAACTCCAGTACCTAGGAACATCATGGTGGTACTGGCCCTTTTCAGTTACTGTAAGCAGGAACTAGATCTGTTGTTTGGCAAACAACATCTCAGATGGATTGGGGTTTTACCTCTAACAACATGCACTGTGGAAAGAGGGCAACAAACAGGAGGGGGATGTGCCTGACCTGACAACAGACTGTAAGTGCTTCTATACTGTATTTGGAGTAATGTTGGTTTAACAGTGTTTGTCTGGATATGCCTGTCGTACATGATGCAATACCTGCCATGTCAGTTCCATGTATATGAGGAATCCCCATCTGCAGGGTCATCTGCAGACTGGGCAGTGTTGTGCCTTTGGTTTCATGTGTTAGACACGGTGCTTCTATCTGTGGAATGCAGAAGGTAGTGTGAGGATTGCAGTCTGTAGATGGTGAAGGCCGTGACAGTTACTGACTTCATATCCCTCATAGGGCATATGTTGCGACAAACCCCATTACAATGTTGAATTTATGAGGTTATCACAGCAACATGTGTATACTGGCCCCTGTGTATGTGCTGTCAGCCATACCTCTCTCAACCTTTGTACATATGTTGTGCATGAAGTGGTGCATATGTGCTGTCCACCATAAATAGTGTCATCATATCTGATAACAAGCCAGTGACATATCAGATTGCTGCACATGTAATGTACAGTACAGGTTATATTTCATCACATAACCTGGACATTCTGTGGATATTTGTACAGTACTGAGGTCTGTGTAGTGATTGTGAATGCTGGCAGTGTGTGTATTGTTAATATGTACTTTAGCCTGTGTACAGACTGTGGTAGATGTCATTGTTCTAGATCCCCTTCTATCTGATGTTACATGCTGCCCCACTGTATGGTACTGTTTTGCTGTACATGTTTGTAGGGCCATACACACACATGTCCCATACCACAGACAGCCATCAGACCAAACTGTGTAGCAGCCCATTATATATAGGGTCAGTCTGTGAGTGGCACATATGAGGATGGTATAGAACAGATAGTCCATATACTGTAATATTATGCTAGCTTACCATATGTGGCTGTGGCTGTGTTCACATTGGTTGTGGTTATGCACTATCACACAGGTGTCATACCCTGTGCTGTGACATGGCTGTTGAGCCTGCTATATATGCAGGTACATGTGCATTCCCCCATACGAGATGTAGGCCAGTGTTGAGCCAGTATGCCTGTAGCCTGTGCAGTCCATTGTTACTTGCCTAGCAGCTTAGTGTACTTACCCAGTGAGATGTCATATTCAGATACTTGCCAGATGTACTGCTGCCGGGTCTCCCTTAAAAGTCATGTATGTCAGACAGAGCAGTGAGATGCTGTGAAGATGTATGTCAATATCTAGTGGGTAATATGTGTCCATGGCACCCCTGTACCAGCAGTCATTATGTGTCAGGCCAGACAGGAGTGTGTGAATCCAAAACATATGGTGGTAAATGTATACCAGTCATTATGTGTTATACCCATCTAAATGGCTGTCTACATCCATATTGTCAGGCCTGGTACACATATTGTGCACTAAGGGATTATGTGTATACCTCTGGACTGTACAGGGTGTGTCCGAAGTTCCACATATATTGGCCAATATCTCTGCTGCACTCCACAGCGGTGGTACTTTACAATGGTTTCCTTAGGATGTCTGTCAGTAGCTAATGGCATACATGTTATAAGCAGATGTTACCTTCCACACACACCATGTCTGTGTAGACAATCCCAATGAAAGTAGCAATACACATGCTATGTATACCTGACATACCCTTGCACTACGACTTTGAGACTATAGGGGCTGGGGTAGGGATACACTCCATGTCCAGAACATATGGTGGAAATATATGTACATACACTTATCCAGATAGCCATTTTGTGGTGGACATCCTTCCTGTGTGTGGGCATAAGTGTTACAGACAGCAGGTAGCAATACCTCTTACAGGGGAACCTGCACACTCAGAGTGGCCACATATTTGTAGGAGGATCAGGAACTACAGACAGACTGTGAGTTGAATTGTGTTATGCTTTCTATAGAACTGATGTTACAGGTGTGTGTGTGTGTGTGTGTGTGTACATACTAGTCTACCTTGGAATGCAGTCTGTCTGCATAGCTCACCACTGTGGGCCTATCCTCTTGCTGGACAGAGGTATGCCTATCATGTATTGTCCGTCCACTTCACAGGTCCTCTGTCAGATATTACACTGGCAGTGTGTGTATTGTGTGCTATCAGTACATGGCTACATCCATTTCTGTTTCTAACCTCAATTCCCTGACTAAGGGTATGTTGCAGATTATCCTGTAACACCAGGAACTTGCTTAGTGTATGGCAACAGTGTTCCACATATGTCCCTGGGTTCCAGCCCCTGTCCTCCATCTACATACCAAGCTTTCACATATGTCATGCTGTTGGGGGTTGTTCTGTAGTGGGCTATGAGTATATCACACTGACATTGCTGCCATTAGTCCACTGCTGTTGTACCCCCCACGCATACAGTGGGGCTGGGGCCATATATGTGTGGGCATCACCTGCACAATACATGTGTGCCCTTATGCACTCCAGAGGCCAGTGTATGTAACAGTGTTATATGGGCCTGTATTATTGAGCCTAGGTAGGGAGCACCATAAATGACCTAGGCTGTTACAAAATGTGGGGATATCAGGGGTGAGCTGCCACAATCTGGTTGTAGAGTACTGTATACTTCACCTATTTGACATTACTTACATGATTTGGGGTAGTGCAAGCCTTCTGCCACCTGCCATACAGACTGTTCTGTTTGTCGGTGTGCTTGTGATGGTGTCAGTTATGCCATGTTATGTGCCAGATACAACCCATTTAATCACAAAATGTCTTTACCTCCTACTGAGTTTGTAAAGAGTGTAGATAGAGGCTGCTGAACTACACACCTGCAGTACATACTGTTGATTGTTTGGTATCCTGTGGCCCAGTCTGTCTTCAGTATTGTACAATTTGAAGGGCTTGGCCTGGACAGCAACAGTTGTGAACCTTTCCAGACTACTGTATTAGGGTAACTGTTTCACAGTTGCAGTACTCTGTTTATATGGTTGTCAGTATCTGAACAGCTATATGACATGGCATATAGAACTGTTATAGTACACAATTAAAGGACTCCCATTTCTGCAAACCTGTGTGTGGTGTATTTTCTATGACCTTTCTATGGGTATATGTTGCAGGCAACAATTGACATTTGCATGGGTGGCCCATGCAGTGTCCAGTTGTTCAGGTGTTAACTGTAGGCATAGTGGCTGTTCCATATTGTGTACACCTTATACATATGTATCTTACTGAACATATATCTGTGTGTGTATGTGTACTCACATGTATATATATATATATATATATATATATATATATATATATATATATATATATATATATATATATATATATATATATATATATATATATCTGTATCTGCATATTTGTGCATCTGTATCGTGGGGATGTTGATGGCTTCCACATATTATGTGTCCTATGGGAGGCAGTCTGTACTTGGTAGTGTATTGCAGGGTGCACGTGTTTGGCTGTGGGGGGACGCCTATTTGTACAATACGTATAGTGTGTTGGACCTCCCAACCCTATTAACGGTGCATGTGGACATATGTGTATTTGTTAATCTGCCATTGCTATCTACAGATGTATGGCCATATATACATATATATATATATATATATATATATATATATATATATATATATATATATATATATATATATATCTGTTAACATATATATAACTATGTCCTTATATACCTACATAGATATATATCTGCGTACACATATGTAACGTGCTGTGTATATGTAGACATACAGGTGTAGACACATATATGTGTTGATTTAGGCATATGCATGTATATATGTGCATATATAGGGATATATGTATATAGAGTTAGAAAAACAAAAAAAAAAACAATATATATATATATATATATATATATATATATATATATATATATATATATATATATATATATACATATATAGATTTGTTGTTTCTGTTTAGATTTTAATATAGTTACACACACAGACATCTAGGTGTTGGCATACATTCTCTGTACTGTTGCGTGACAGGACTGGATGATATGTTTCTGAAAACATTGAATGTCTGTGTATCTGTCATTGCTTAGTGGTACATAACTTTGTCTAGGGTGTGCAGGGTCCTTGGCTTGAGCCTTGCAAAAGCTGTTTATTATTTTGCTGGGCAGAACATGGCCTATTGAATACAGAGTGATTAATGCACTTTAAAGCAGTTGTAAGCAGGTTTGCGCAGGTTTGTGTGGAGCTAAGCATTGCCTACACAGGTTAAGCAATTTAGGAGCTAAGTGTATGAAAACATAAGCGGAGGTTAAGTGTGCTTACCTTTGTGCAAACCCATGCAAACCCGCTTACAACTACTTTAAAGGGATTTAATCACTCTGTATCCAACGGGCCATGTTCTGCCCAGCAACAAAATAAACAGGACCCTGCACTTCATACACAGAGTGATTTCCCACTAAGTCATGGCAGATACACATAATCATGATGTTTTCACATACATATCATCCAGCCCAGGTATTCAACCCTACAGAGTATGTATTCCACCATGTAGATGTATGTGTGCGTGTGTATATATATCCATATTTAAATGGATATAACATATCTATATATGTAGCTATAGCTATAGAAATTAACACATACATATATATATATATATATATATTTATGTATATATGCCAATATATGCATATATACATAGATACACATACATCTGTAGATATATATGCATACATCCATATGTCCACATATGTACAGCACTAAAAATACATATATGTAAGTATATATATATATATATATATATATATATATATATATATATATATATATATATCTATATATAAAACTGAGGATGATTTGTTTGAATATTTTTCTCTAAAGAAATATAGGAAGAATGGTAATTTGACTAGAGGGGAGCAGACTAGCTTACTTAAACTCCAGTCATTACAGTCCATAACCATCAAACCAACTGATAAAGGTGGTCGGATAGTAGTTATGGACACTAGCAAATATCATGATGCCATGATTAAACTCTTGGAAGATGATTTCTATTTACAAGTTAACGAACAAATAGTGCAAGCCACTATTAGTCATGTAAACAATATGTTATTAGATATGTTGAAAGGTGATATCTTGGATCAAGAATTGTTTGACTATCTCTTTGTTAAGAATCCACTTGTACCAACAATACATGGGTTACCTAAGATTCACAAAGACTCCACTTGACCCACCAATGAGACCCATAGTGTCTGGTCAGGGTTGGGTCACTGAAAACCTTTCTGTCTATGTTGAGAAACATTTGCGACCTATATTAAATAAGAACAAAGTTGTACTGAAAGATTCCAAACAGTTTTTAACAGATTTGTATGACTGCTTAGGTGGCATTTGTGACGTTGATAACTTGATTTTTGTAACGTTTGACATCAAGTCCTTGTTTACTGTGTTACCAAATAATATAGGCCTGATTTATATCACTGAGTATCTACTCTTACTTAGCGAATATACATCAGTTAAAGTAGACCTCATTGTACATTTCCTTGAACTCATTTTGAATAACAATCTTTTCACCTATGACAACAAGTTTTACCAACAGCGGTGGCGTAGCCATGGGCACACCTTGTGCCAACAGCTATGCAAACATGTTTTTGGCATTTTGGGAATTTGAGAGTCTCTTTAATTAAGAAATGTTTAAACAACATGTAACTTTTTATAGACGTTTCGTGGATGACGTTTTTGTTTTATGGAGAGGCAGTGTTGATGATTTGTTTGTGTTCCATACTATATTGAACAACCTCACTGGCTATTTAACCTTCAGTATGAATCACTCTAGAGAGAAGATAGAATTTCTTGACTTGTATATAGAAAAGTTAGCATGTGGTTTGATTAATACAGGTGTCTATAGGAAACCTTGCTATTTTAATACTCTATTACAGCGTGATAGTATGCACCCACAGCATATTTTTAAGAATATCATTAGAGGACAGGAGATGAGAACCTCTAGGCTAAATGCCACAGAAGAAGGCTTCCTAAATGAAGTGAGTGACCTCAAGATAAGGCTAGAAGAATGGGGCTATAGCTCACAAGAGATTGAGTCCAACCTCTTAGATGTCAATAAACTTAGACTGAACAGAGCAGCCCCTTATTTTGGACCAGTTATTACTGGTGGATCCATTACAATAGACAATGGTAGAGATGAGAGATCAACTCATGTAAGGGTTTCTTTACCATATAGTACTGATTGTCCAGCAATCAAGAATATTATTACGAAACACTGGCCTATTCTCTGTACTGATGACACCATCGGTAAACTTGTGGGGACTAAACCCTCTTTTTTATATAGGAACAAATTAAATTTAAGGAGAATGTTATGTTATTCAAAAAGGGATGAATGGTCAATGCCTCTTGAACACACAAAACCATGTGGATGCTGTAATTATTGTAATTCTCTTGACCCCAGTCCATTTTTTGAACATCCTGACATGCACACTAACTTTAGCAAACGTGCTGTAGCTACCTGTGATACTACTCATATAGTTTATTTGGCAGTGTGCCAAATATGTGATGCATTTTATGTTGGCAAAACCAATCGTCGTTTTAAAGACAGGATAAAAGAACATCTTTACCACATTAGGAAGGCTTCACCTCACAATGCCTTAGCTAAGCACGTAGCCCAAGCAGGTCCTGAACATTATTTCCTATTTAGAGCTCTTGAGAATATTAAACCCAGTATACGAGGAGGTGACATCAGGAACCATACTGAGAGTAAGGAGAGTATGTGGATAGTTAGATTGAGAGCAGATAGGGGTTTAGGTCTCAATGAGAGAGCCTCCATTAAACCTATGTTAAACAAACGGAGGAATGTTTGTAGATTTTATAATAAATGATGGAACATATATGTTTTTACCCCTTGAAATAGATTTCTTTTGATATATATATTTATATATACATATTTATTAGAGCATCTTGAGTGTTCATGGAGAGTTTTTATATGTTTTTTATATGTTTTTTATATTCACTTTGTCATTTTATACATCTTAGCATGTTTATATGTGCATATATCTTTAAGCTTAGATTAACTCATGAATATGTAACAAGAAGCAGCCAATAGGAGATGTTTTAACTGTATAAATGTAGCCTATGTACTTGAAGGTCTTTGTTAGATGATCTGATGAAGCACAAATGAATGAGTGAAAGCGCTTATCTGACCTGCAGTGGAATTAAAGTTGGATTTTAACCTGAGGATTTTGCCTTTCATTTGGATTTTAACCTGAGGATTTTGCCTTTCATTTCTACTTGTGACTCTGCATCAGCCTAGGTGCTCCTTTTGGTTTCATTAATATTATTTAAGTTTTTCTGGAGCACTGGGCGTTTATCCTGTTTGTCAACAAGTGGTTTGTTACTGATATATATATGGTTCACCTTTCAAAGGGAAAAAATCATGTCTCCGAAAGCTGGAAGGCCAAAAGTATGTTTTCAGCATTGCATAATCTTGCAATAAATGCATCGAATGTGCAGTGAGTGAATGTCACTATGCATTCGCTCATTGCAGATTCGGCAATTTAGGTGTGGATGGCACTATAGTTGGGATGGGGAAAATTTGCCTTTCACCACTGTAGTGTGAACTCAGAGTCAGTATATCACCGTACGGGGGTTGTGGGGGGCTCTACCCCCCAAATGGGGGGGATGCAGGGGAGCTTTCCCCCCCTGTATTACGATACGTATTCCAACTTGTTGTTCAAGAATCAGCGAAGCTGCTTTTAGATTTGCTGTGTTTTGAACTGTGGTGCAATTAGAAATGATGGATTGGTCCTTTTGGTTCACAGAAAGGGCCATTCGAAAAAATGATTGTCTCCCTTTCAAAGGTAAACATATATATATATAGATATATATATATATATATATATATATATATATATATATATATATATATATATATACATATATATATGATATATATATATATATATATATATATATATATATATATATATATATATATATATATATATATATATATATATATATATATATATATATATATATATATATATATATATATATATATATATATATATATATATATATATATGTGTGTGTATATATGGACATACATCTGTAGATGAAATTGAGAGCATGACCACAACATATATGTCCACGTGAACCAGTGATGGGTTTGAGAGACCCAAACAACATACATCTGGCATGGATAGGTATTCCCCTCTCCCCATAGCCAAACATGTCTGGCCTGAAATACACTACCAACCTCAGCAGATCCCATAACCAGGACCCTACATGACAAGGGCAGTACATTTTAACAGTAATCCATCCCACCTGTAGGATGTTAGGCTGGCATTACTAACTTATCATGCAGTACAGTCAAGTGAAGTGTCATGCTTTGGAGAACCCCCCTGGGCAGGCACAGTAAGTAGCTGGGATCTCTCATGCAATCCAACAGGCCTACACCTGACAATGGATTCCACAATGTTGGCAAGAATGACCACAAATCCACCATGTCAGCTGGGAACTACCATCCAGTAGCCTAATGATCCTGGTCTGCAGGGACATGGAACATATCAACAATGAACCCACGGCCAATGTCACTGGTTATCTTAACACTCAGGACCCCGCCAATGTTGGACTTATCAAAGGCAGAGAATAAAACCTGAACCTGGTATACCTCCTTGATGCAATCATGACAGGTGTAGATGAGGGTTAGGAGGTGTACAATGCCTATGTAGATCATAGCAGGCTTTTGCACACCATCCCACATGTAGGAATGTGTGTAGATGTTAAGGGATCTATCTCCTTTCACAGAATATGTTTCCACCAGGCTGCTTGGCAAATACTAACATTCCACAGGTGCCATCCCGTAGACATACAGTCCTTCACAGGTCATAGATGTGTTAATGCCCTCCTCCACACTGTAGAGGTGTGCAGCCCTACTGGGGTTGTTATAACTCACTGGGTGTGGCTGTTGTGGACACATCTGCCATCATTGCAGTTACTGTTGCATCTATCCCCCCACATAGCTGTTTGTAATACTGTACAGTGTATGTAATTAGGTTGTTAGTTGTTGTTTACACCATTCACAGTAGTTCAGCACCTCACACCCTCCTAAGGGTAGGGCTATGCCACCGCCATTGGCACACTCATGTTACTGAGGTGAAGATCCCAGTAGAGTGGGGTAAGGGACATACACCCTGCTGTTAGCACGTTCAATGTCATCCACATTGCACACTGCATATATAGCAATGTGTGGTTGTGCCTATCCTGTCTTGGTGGGATTACATGTGCAACCGATGTGTTACCTGCACAGGGACATACCACCATGTGTACAGTCTTGTACCTGTGCTGCATCCAAACTAAAGGCTCTGTGTGTCGTACCCAGCCATGTCATGTGTACCACCCACTACACTTACTGGTGTCCACTGTAAAAAGCCTGCTGATACCACTACACCCATCAGCCATGGACAAACACAACACAATCAGAATAGATAGTGGTGAAAACAATACAATATTGTTAATTACAACAATAATGCATCATGGCTACACAACAACACCTTCCAATATATTAGCATTTCACTTTACTGGGGACAACATGCTACACAACATTCTATTGCTACACTGTTGGGCAGTTACCCTGTGCATCAGCAACATGTTAGCCTGTCCCTGCATCAATGTTATGGATGTCAGGATGTGACACAGGTATCATCATATGCACAGGGTGTGTTGTTGGTTTGCCAGAGGCCTAGGATGAGCCATACAATTGACAATGTGTGTGTATGTGTGCGTGTGTGTGTGTGTGTGTGTGTGTGTGTGTGTGTGTGTGTGTGTGTGTGTGTGTGTGTGTGTGTGTGTGTGTGTGTGTGTGTGTGTGTGTGTGTGTGTGTGTGTGTGTGTGTGTGTGTGCAAGGGGGCTGAGTACTATTATGGGCCAATGGTGACATCGCATGTGCAGGTATGTGGTTGCCCTAGGTTTGTTGTTTATGTGTGTGTGTCTGCATGCACACAGTTCCACCATGTGGCTGCCCTATACAGGGATTTGTGAGACAGTTGCAGACTGTACCTGGCAGGGTTTGCACTACACCATCTCCAGCCACAGACACAGGACCTGTATCTGACAGGGGTGCTACAGGCAGTAGCAGGTACAAAACCAGATTGGGTACTGTCCCTTGAGGTTGACATACGTCCACTGGATCCAGGTTCATCCTGGGACTGGCCAGGGCCATGTGTATGTGGTGTGCTATGGTGGTCTGTAGACAGCACCCCCCCCACAGTGCCAGGCCTGGTACTGCCACTACAGGAGCGGCTGTGGCTGGTTGGACAGCCATAGTGACCTCCAGCTGCTGGTGTTGCTGGCATATGTCCATGTGGCCGTTGCAACCATCCCACCCTGTCCTGATGCATGGACATGACATTGTTGATGAGATCCAATGTCTCACCCCACTGTCTATCCATGACCTTTTTTTTAATTACGAATGGCACCCGCTAGATCATAGATGCTGTCAGTTACAGAGGTGTGATGAGCCCTCTGTGCCCTTAGACCCTGTCTGGTGTACCGTTCAATTTGTGCCTGTGCCTCCATGTCAGCCTGGAACATGCATGTGGTTAATATAGATGTGGCACATCTGCCAGGGGCATGATGACCAGCAGTGCTCTGACGAGCACCCCTGAACATCTGCCTATGCAGTACCCCGCGGGACATCTGGCTATGGCTGCTGTATCCTGACACACATGCTATAGCTACCACACTGTCCTGGCCAATGCCAACTGTAGACTGTCCCCTCAGCTAAGGCCAACGGTGATGAGGTATGTAGAGGCAGTGTGACTGTGTGCATGGATGGGTTGGATACTTGTGGGATGTCAATTGGTGGCCCAGCAGCTACCTCTGATGTCCCTGCCTGTGCCTCAACACATCTATCCTCATGGTTCCTGTCTGTATCAGTGACATCAGATTACCTGCAAGAGGGACCCAGCCCCACCTCGCCATTTATGAGGGGAAAACAAGGAACAGACTGCAAGACCTATACATCACCACTAAACAGTGCATACACACACACACACACACACACACACACACACACACACACACACACATGTGTGCAGACATGGCCACACACACAGACATACACACATGCAGTCGACATACATGACAATGCATACACTCCACCAGACAGCACCTACAGACAGCTCCAGCAACCCCTAACACACACAGTAGCAGGTGATGGTGCAGTACAGTATCACCACAAATCTGTAATTACACACATGTCAGCATGCAGGACATGTGGTGCTCAACAGCATGCAGTGCAACTGTAGTCAATCCCCGTTACCAACATTATACATGGCTGTGATGCATGTCTTCTGTTAGTAGGTGATGGCCCTCCCTCTGGAACACACTGCACCCATGTCAACAGTATTGCTGTGCATCTGTTCAGCACCCTGGCATGTATTGTGCACCATACCTCACAGGTGTACACTCCATTGCAGGATGTGTATCTGTGTGTCAGTTATGTTTCCTCTGCTGCTCACAGCCTCTGTGTATTTCTGGATTATATGTGGACACATGTGTTTAGTGAATGCCTGATGTGTATTCACAGATGTCATCATCAGTGGTACATGTATGAGTGATAGAAAACAATTAGACTGACTACAGGCATAATGTTCTGTACTTATGGTGAGTGTAGAGACCATTATTGACATGGCACTCCCTTCCATGACATGCCATGGTGCAACACTACTGCATATGACAACACTACATGCCTTATGTGGCAGATGTGTAGATGCTGGTTGGGATGCATACCGTTTGTGGGTGCATATGTGTGCACACACATATCATGATGGTGTGTAGCAATAACTGCTATGTGTATTACTGCGGTCACTATACCTGGCAGGGGTATAGTAGCATGTGTCATTATCATGAGCCAGTAGTTGGTCAGTCAGGCCCACAAATGTTCCCCCAACCTGAATGTTTGCATGCTAAACATGTGCTCAGCCCTTTGAGGTCATACAGTACCATCACTAGTGCTGTGGAGTCAGTGTTATGTCTGCCACACATCCTGACCTTCACTGTGTGGAAATAGAGCCATTCTAAGTGGGTTTGTAGCTCCCTTCCAGTGCACTGTTGTGTTTCAGGAAGAAACACCCTCACCATCTCCTGCTACATTGTAAATGCTTGACATCTCTGGCCTACACATGTGTGTCATATTGAAGTATCTCAAACTAGGACCACCATGTGTACTGGCTCTATTCCCTGCCAATGCAGGGCAAACATGCAGGTGTCTAGTGGAACCAGCATTGTGCAGATGGGGATGTCATCCCTAGGTTGGGGCGAGGTGTGGAATGTGCAGCACATGCATCATAACTGCTACATCCTGCGCTTCACCAACATGGTGCTGGTACATCAGATCACATTGCAACACATGGCTTTGGCAATGTCTCGCCATTATGCAGGTCATATCTGTATTGAGCCCCGGCTGATGTTGCCTGTGGTACACATAGGTTCATAGGTGAGTACTGGTCTATTGGTCCTGGGGTCTACATAAGTCTAGCCATAGGGGTTCCCAGCCATGTGCCACCCAATAATGTTATTCCCCTGTGTTCCTGTCAGGCTGTGGCACAGATGTACTACCCAGGGTAAATTCCCCATTTCCCATCCAGTTGTCAAGCGTTTTTGTAAAGAGGGCCAATGAGTAGCATTGCCTGACATGAATGGGGTAGTCTGTTCCATAGTGTGGGTATTCCCCTGGACAGGGCCCTATCCCTCCAGTATGTTCTGTGTAATGTGTTGATGAGGTTTAGGACCCTGAAGTGTGTGTTTGCAGAGGAAGTGGGATTTCTTTATGTGTAGCATGCTCATCTGCTCTGTGTATGATATAGCTGTGTATGTTAGGCAGATGTCAGCTGTGCCTGGGCAATGTGCACTGGAGTGTAGCCACAGGTGTCTGAGATGGTCTGTGCATTGCATGTGTTTGTGGCTGGTAATTCCATTAGTGAGGTGTGCTCTGTCAGTGAACATGTACAGCATGCATTATGGGCAGGTGTGTTAGATGTGTACATGGCCTACACCTTAGCTATGACATACACAGTGAATTGCCAAGCATAACCTTAAACCATACTCACCAGCATCCAGCCGCTGCCTTGCTGGAATTCCCGAGGTACTTACATTGAGATAAGTTAAAGTTGATGTCAGTGGCCACAGCTGTGGCATTGCTACAGGGTGAGTGCAATATTACAGTAAAACAACAGCTGAAGTCCACAGTACTACAGATTATGTATAACTGCTTATCAGTAGTACACAGCAACAGACTCCATATCTCACATATGCATGATCTACCTGTACAGATGCATACACAACAGTGGTCTACTGATATGCCCAGGAACCTTACCTGCATGCTCCATGTCTTTTGTGTGGTAGCACCCACCTCCATGACTGTATATGTCTGTAGCTCTTTGGGTGGGCAGGTGCTACCAGACTCATGAGCAGCTCCTCCACTCTGGTGAGGGGGGGGTGGATGTTATGCCCCCCCATTGCAAGGAGGTCACCCCGCAATGGCAGCGGCAAGGCGATGTACATGGCGGAGCAGGTCACTACAATGATGGCAGGCCTGCTCATATGTATGGCTGTGCACCCCACCTAATTCACCGTGCAGACCACATCGTTCCACATGGTGGTCTGCTCATGCTGGTCCTGGCTTGTCCTTGAGAACAGCAGCTGGTAGTGCTGGATGATGCTGGTGAGTATTGTGTCATCCTCAGTGGCACTGTAAGTGGGATTCCTCAGGTGCACCATACTCCCTGAAAGACATAAAGATGGAAATATGGCACATTTATCATACTACAATACACATATCAGTCTCCCGCCACCATAGCAGCTTCAACTTAATGTTAACACAATGCAAGTGGTATGTCTCAGGTTTATCTACCATTGGGACATATATTATATAGTAAAATGCCTTCTGCTATGTGTTTGTAGACATGCTCCCTGTGGGGAAACGAGCTGATGGGCTGTTACAGAGTATTTCACCTGCATGCCATTGTTACTGCCACTATGTTTCCACATATACATGTGGTATGCTTGCTATGTGATTGCTACACATCTGCCATTCTGTGTTATTGGGGATATCTATGCATGCTGTTGGACATGTTCTGGGATTGTGTGGACTACTACAACCCACATATGTTCAATGACAGTTACACAACATTATGTGTAGAGGTTATTTGCCAGCAGGAACACCACTCCCACCTAATGTGCACATGTTACCAGTCCGCATCACATCCACAACCCACCATGGAATCTCATTATCTACTGTTCCCGCACTTTCATATGGAAACACCTCAGGAGATGGTGTGCCCCCCCCCCCCATGGAGCACACACAGACATATGTCTGTCACCTAGTTAGGTCCAGGGTCTTGTGCATAGGGAGCTCCACAGAGACATGGGATATGTGCTACATCACCTGGAGGCATGCAGTATACATACATAAGGTTCAACATGCATGTTCCTCCTGCTCAGCCCACAACCTAGGTACCTTTATGAGCATGTAGATGCTGTCATGACTGTCCATGGGTGGGCACCATGTTCCCTTTGTTCCCATATGGGGGCTCAGTGGGCTCTACATTCCAAATGGAACTACCCATCCACAGTGTTTAACCACCACATGTGTCATATACCAGCCCTGTATGCTGTCTCGTTTGTCACCCAACCAAACCTACTTACCAGTATGTGCCTAATACCCTTCACCAGCATATATATCCCACCTTCTCAAACAATTGCAATGTGTTCCCAACATGGGTTACACATCACACTCCACACTCCATTTTGCAGCTATGTACTGGTGTGTAGATATGTTGTGTATTGATGTGTTTAGTGAAGGTCAGGATGTGTGGCAGACATAACCCTGACTCCACACATGTCATGGCAGGGGACATGTATTGACTATATATATATATATATATATATATATATATATATATATATATATATATATATAGATCCATATGAGTTCGTCGACAGTTCATAAGAACGACACTCACTTCTTCGACACGACATCATCGACCGCTCATATTATCGACATGTCAGGTATGCGATCTTCCCCCTTGTTAGCACTTGTTTCTGTGTTGACACGAATAGGGTGTTACGTGACTCTGTACAATTTACCTTAACACAGAAACAAGTTGTTAGAAAAATCTATACATGCTGCTTAGAAAATATATTTACATACATGCTGCCTAGAAAAATATATTTACAATGTGTGCTGCTTAGGAAGATGTGTATTTAAACATTCAAACATATATAAGTTGTGTGATCAAATATATAGAGAAATGTGTGCTTTAGTTAGGAATAAATGTACTTAAATCCATAATAGAGAACAAAGTTTATGTAATGCATTTAATTCTGTCTTACTAGAATAATAGTAGAAATAAACCTGCATATTATTGCTTGAAGCACAAGCTGCAGTGTAATCAGAAATTTGACCTTGGCAGCTTGCAAACACAGCCTGGCTCATGTCTTTCAAGTAAAGATTATTTTGCAAAGTTAGAAAATAATAAATCTGTTCGCATGTGTGTCCTCTTTCCTGCCTCCACCAGGAGAGTAGCCTTGTGTGCACTATCTCTGATAGTGCAGCTGGGCTGAGGAAGACAAAGAAAGGCATTAAGGAAGACATACATCTATTGTATTTGAACTAATCAGAGAACCTTGAATTGGCTACATCCTCAGGAGGTCATCGTGACTGACCAGCTGCTTGCAAGGCTGTAACATTCTCATGGGAAAAAGACTTTTTGAAAAACACAAACTCAGCACTTTTTATGAATTACTGTGATGTAAAGACCCTGTCACTGACCACACCAGTGAGGTGGGCAAAACTGATAATGACCTGTATAAAACAGGTGTACTCTGTGAATAAAGTTAGACAAAATTCTGTACAAACTTGTGTATGGTTTTTTGGCTCCTAATGTACATTAGAGTTTTAAGATACTCAAGTTCTCCTGCATTATTGTTTGTTATTGATTGACATTGTGTTTGAATAACTCAATGATTTTTACAGTCTGACTCTAACGAATTTATTTAACATCTTGGTCCTAATCGTGCCGGAATTCCTTGGTAAGCTACAGGTCAGAATATATAGGTGGTACTGAAGTCTGCGCAGAAGAAGGAAAGACCTCCGACTGAATTGTCGTGCCCAAAGAGGCTGTCCACTTGTCTGATCTGTGGCCGAAAAGCAGAAAACTGGGTCCTAAAAAGCCTATCAAACATAAGCAGGAGGCTCGGGTAAGCAGAATTCCTCTCTTTGTTTTTGTTTTAGATCGGGGACCAGGTTACACTGTGCTATTGCTAAGGTTTGTGATAGCAGGGAGAGAGGTAGTCGAAGTATTGTATCTTGAGTCATAGATCAGGAAATAAAACAAAGCAAAGTAAACAGTCATTCTAGACACTACTGTGAATACGGGGAATAAGATACCACGTGGTACAAGAGAAAGGGTTACGTAACAGTTCTGTTGTTTTTTTTTCTTTTCTCTCTCTCTCTCTCTCTTCTTTTTTTCTCTTTCAGAGACATGGGAAATGAGTGCACTAAAGGGTCACGTGACCCGCCCCTAACAGAAGATGCAAAATATATGCAATCACAGAGAGCAGATAATGTGAGATATTTTGCAAAATGGGTTAACAAGTATGACTTTGATGGTAAATTGGATAAAATGTCATTAATAAAACTTTTGAGACAGTTAAAATCTGACGAGAAGGTCAGGCAAAAAACAACGACAGTTGGGTGTTCCTCAAGCACATAGGTGGATTGAGGAAGCGAACCAAGGAACAGAAAAATAAAAATGCAAAGGCATTATTTTTAGACAAAGAGGATAATAACATAATAGTAGCATCGGTCCCTCCCCTACCACGTCCACCGATGCCTTACTCAGAATATGAAGCGGGAGGCCGGGCTGAACCCCCCCCCACGTTACCCAGAGACAACAGGGATATTAAGACAACCATTTGTAAGGGAACCTATCGGGACTAGATCCCGAACACGTCAAACGCTTGTGGATATACAACCAAGCGGAAGTTTATTAGATGAGAGTGAGGAAATCTGTCCATTAATAGAAGTACCAAACCCACAGGCAGGACAGGAGGGCCAGGCCTCAACTCTCTTAGTATATAGACCGTGGACACCGGAAGACATCCGAAAAGCTACAGAAGGAATTCCCCATCCAAAAATTAACTTTGAGAAATTTCTACAGGATTTACAGGGTATGAGATTGAGTTACCACTTAAATGGGAAGAGGTAGAAAGAGTAGTTAGACAAATTTTAGGTCCAGACTGGCACATGATTTGTGGCGCCTGGAATGCCCGTGACGCATAACACAGGCCACTCCCACATAGTGACGCAGAACTAGATGCTAGATTGAAGGGTCTTACAGACCGCATTACTGAAAAATGGAAACCTAGGGCAGACTGGACTTGCATTAACCAGTGTGTACAACAAGATAATGAAACTGTGGATGCATACTATGGTAGATTATTAGAATGTTTTAATAACCATAGTGGCATGCCTGTTCCTGAAAATCAAAAGAATGATAGTTCATATGAACAACAATTGAAGAATGCATTTTTGAAAGGTTGTATTGCCCCTATCAATAGCTTCATCACGAAGCACATGATAGATCACCGAACAAGTAGGCTTCAAGCCTTATTAGAGTATGCTAGACATGCCGAAAAACATTTTAACAGTAAAAAGAAAAAGAAAACGCAGGTCTTCACAGCTGAAGACGGTGCGGAAGTTTTTGTAGTACAAGCAGCCAAAAAGGGTAAGCAAAATACTCAGGGTAATAAACGCTCTGACAGAAACTCAGAAATTTATGAGAGCAGAAAGAAAAAAGGTGAGTGCTTCAATTGCGGTAAGAAGGGACATTTGGCAAGGGATTGCAGGAGCAAGGCACCTGTGGAAAAAAAGGATAAGGAAGATGAGGATTGACTATATGACAGTTATGCTGCTCAGCAGTCACCAGGAGAGACTAATGAGCAGGGGGATGATGTAAATACCTTAGAAGAAACAGATGACATGCAACCGGATGTAGAAGTTGGGGAAAGTGAAGTTTTAGATCTGGCATTACTGAGCTTAGAGCTCTATTTAGCAGACACGAAACCGGAAGTTACACTTCTGGTGGAAGGGAGAGAAGTGAAATTTTTGTGTGATTCAGGAGCATCACGAACTTTGATACATCCTTCAAAGTTACCGGAACATTCTGAGTCACCTGATTACATATTAGTGAAAGCAGCAAACGGACAGCTGTACAGGGAACCACTTTCCCATGATATAGCAATAACTGACCCCGTCTCGGGCATGACCCAAAGAAGTAAAATAGTACTTTCTGCCAAATGCCCCATGAACTTATTAGGTAGAGATCTTATGCAACTTTTTGGCATAGCAGTAGTCCCTACCATGAACGGTATGGAGGCACAGAGACAAACTGATACTTTGTAGTACGGTCGGAGGGTGAAGCTTATTATTGGTACAGCCAGGATCTGGTTACAACCGGTCCAGGGGCAGTGACCAAGGAACTGATGAATGTAGCCACCAGCAAGGTGCCTCCCCTCGATGTTGACCAGCAACATTTATTACATTGCACCCTATATTATTGTAGCACATCAGGACCTGATAAAGAATACGAACAAAAGTTGTTCAGGAATCCTGCAAATAGACTGATACTACGGACCCTATACTGGGACACTGAGGGCAACAGTGTAGTGAGTTGTTCGTTACCTCAGGAGTTTTGGAATTGTACAAATCCAATAAACTACCACACGTTAGCCTAACCAAAACAAGAATGTTAGGTGGGTAGACTTGGGTGACAAAGTGACAGGATGGGAGAGACTAACTGACTCAGAATTATCGGACTTAGGAGTACAGAAACAGAAACTGAATTGGTTAGCATAACGCCCAGCTGTACACTTACAACAGAGTGAAGACAGCTGATTGGCGTTCTTGATAGAAGAAGAAGAAAAAGCTTTGAGTGAAATACCAAATGTTCTTTGGTCAACAGGAAAATCAGATGTAGGACTTATTCAACAGCAGGGCCAGTAGTTATTACACCAAAATCAGCCTTTAGACCAAGAAAAGACAATATCCTTTGAGCAAGGATGCGGAACAGGAATCAAACCTATCATAATGGCATTACTTAAGGAAGGGATACTGGTGGAATCTTTAGATTCACCATGTAATACTCCTCTATTTCCTGTAAAAAAGCAAACGGGAATGGCGGATGGTACAAGATTTACAAGCTGTAAATGATGCGGTAATACCAAGAGCACCTACGGTGCCAGACCCACATACCTTGTTAAATGATTTGAAGCCGCAACAAAATATTTCACCGTGGTAGATATTAGCAATGCATTTTTCTCAATACCTATCCACCCTGACAGCCAGCATTGGTTTGCATTTACATTTCAGGGCAAAAGGTATACGTACACCCGACTACCACAGGGATATAGTGAAAGTCCAACAATATTCGCACAAGAGATGGCTAGCAACCTGGCAGGGTTTTCTCCACCAGGGGGCAGCCAAGTACTACTTTATGTAGATGACATCCTGCTTGCAGCCCCTACCCAGCAGCAGTGTAGGGAAGATACAATAGCATTGTTGAAATTCTTAGCTGAGCAGGGGCATAAAGTGAACAAACATAAATTGCAACTTTGGAAAGAACAGGTTAAATACCTGGGATATGTGATATCCAAAGAAGGTAGAACATTAGATGAAGATCGGAAAACAGCTATTTTACAAGCACCTAAACCAACTACCAAAAAGGAAATGATGTCCTTCTTGGGGACGACTAATTTTTGTCGAAGTTGGATACCGAATTATGCTTTAGAAACGGCTCCATTGGCTGATTTAATATTTAAAACACCAATGGCAGCACAAGAAACACTGCACTGGACTCCAGAAGCAGAAGCAGCCTTTTGTAGACTAAAACAACTGATAGCTTCATCATTAGTTTTAGGGCTTCCGAATTACCATAAGAGATTTTTTCAAACTGTAGATTGTAGGCGGGGATATATGACGTCAGTACTGACGCAACAACATGGCGGCAAGCAACGCCCCATAGCTTACTATTCATCACAGTTAGATCCGTGGCACGATCATTACCACCTGCGTACAAGCAGTAGTCGCAGCAGCTATGGCAGTGCAAGCTTCAGCCTCAGTGGTGTTGTTTCATCCTCTCACGTTGAGAGTACCTCATGCAGTTGCGATAATTTTACTGCAAGAAAAAATAGCATTTTTATCCCCTGCCAGACATCTTTCTTGCATGACCATACTATTGAGTCAACCCCATATGACAATTGAACGTTGTACAACATTAAATCCATCGACATTACTTCCAATTCCTGTGGATGGCATACCACACAGCTGCCTACAGGAAATGGAACAAACAACCACACCCAGACAAGATCTTACTGATGTACCTTTAGCTGACGCAGAGGTGACATTTTTTGTGGATGGGTCCTGTAGACGAGGTCCTACAGGGAAGAACCTAGTGGGCTATGCAGTAGTGACTGATGACGAAATCATAGAAGCACAACCCCTGCAACATAACCTGTCAGCTCAAGCAGCAGAATTGATAGCTTTGACACGTGCTTGCACTCTAGCGAAAGGCAAATGTGTTAACATATATACTGACAGTCAGTATGCTTTCTCTACAGTGCATGTCTTTGCACAACAATGGAAAAACAGGGGAATGATAACATCTACTGGCAAGCCGATTAATCATGCACAATTGATTCTGAACCTGTTAGATTCTATTCAGTTACCCACTAGAATAGCTATCTGTAAATGTGCAGCCCATACAAAACAACAAGATAGAATTTCAAAGGAATGCTCGGGCTGATGCAGCTGCGAAGCAAGCTGCCTCAGACCCAGAAACTGTGCTCTTAAATGAAGAACTACAACCTTCTGAGACTCTAGATTTAGAAATGTTAAAAACAATGCAGACATTAGCTACAAAAGCAGAAAAGCAAAAGTGGATAAAACGAGGAGCAATCCTTGAAGAGGGACTGTACATCTCCAAAGAGAAAAGCCCATATTGCCATCTAATTTGTTTAGATATGCAGCTTTGTTGAGTCATGGGCAGAGCCATGTCTCAACAGGGGATGGTACAGTTAGTTAACAAAACATTCCAAACATATGGATTCACGAATTATACACAAAAATTTTGTGCAACATGTCATATTTGTAGCAAACATCATGCACAGGGAGCATTTAAACCAAAGCGAGGGAGCTTTCCAACACCACCCTATCCGTTCCATACTATTTGTATGGATTTCATAGAACTGAATAAATGTGAAGGGAAAAGATACTGTTTAGTAATCATAGATATGTTTTCAAAATGGGTAGAAGCTTTTCCAACTAGAAATCGGATGCAGCAACAGTAGCAAAGGCCCTAGTGAAAGAAATCATTCCTAGATTTGGCATACCAGAAAGAATTTATAGTGACAATGGGACACATTTCGTAAACCAGACAATACAACAGCTTGGGAGATTTTTTGGGATTTCTTTGAAAAACCATTGTGCTTATCACCCTCAGTCAGCAGGACTGGTGGAAAGGTACAATGGAATCTTGAAAAACAAGTTGAGAAAATTAATGAGTGAGACTCAAAAGACTTGGATTTGCTGTCTGCCTTTAGCACTGCTGAGCATGAGAACTGTTCCAAATGTAAAGGGCTTGACCCTTTGAGATAGTGTTTGGAAGGGCATATTGTGTGCTACAATGGAAGGCCCTCATGCCTGCAGAGCTGGAGGCCGATGGCTCATTAGCTAGTTACATGAAGAAGTTATTAACAAATAAGACTGTTTTGCAGTTGAACTCTTTTTCAGATAAACAAGAAGCAAAACCGAGGCCGTGCTGACCCGGGTCCTGGATTTGGCTGAAAATCATAAAGAGAAAGAACTGGGCGAGTCCAAGGTGGGAAGGTCCGTACCAGGTACTATTGGCAACACCCACTGCAGTGAAAATTGCTGAGAGATCATCTTGGGTTCATTTAACCCACTGCAAACCTGTTAAGAAATTTAGTTTGGACATACCACAGGAACAGGATGGCCAGAGGCAGAATGAATAAAAATGTGAAACAACCCCAGAGACATTGGTTCACTGGCCTACTGATCATACACTTAATAACTATGTTTGTAGTGACCTTTTTGTTGTTATGGTTTTTCTTGCATATAACTACAGAAGTGAAATTAATAAAACGTGATGAAGGACTGGCTATAGACTGGCACCCAAACTTTAACACATACCTGGCTATGAAACGAGTTTATGTAGAGACTATGAACGTTTCAAATTGCTGGGTTTGTACTGCAATACCACAGCATATGGAGGACTTTTGATGTCTGCTGTCCCCTTGGGAATAAATGAAACTTGGGAAAACCTGTTATTTGACACAGGCACTGTGAGATCACAAGACAAAGTGGCATTATTTTGCCTGTTACTCAGAAAGGAATTGTTTGTTTTGTTAAAAATGATACACTCCAGGTTGGTTGGAGTAACTGTAACATAACTGTGTCTTACAAATGTTATATAAAACCTATAGACCAAGGTACTAGTTGTAGCACGAATTATGGTTCATACTTAAGCTTGATGAAAACAACATTGAGAGATGTGCAAAAACTCCTGAAATATATAGACAATTATCTGTTATAGATAAGAAAATGTTTCATTCAGGGTTAACCCGCATCAGTACAAAAGTAGAAAACTGTTATTTTGTTTGTGGGAAAAAAGCCTATAAATGGTTACCTGAGAATTGGTCCGTACTTGTTTTTTGGGTTATCTGGTTCCAGCCTTACGACATACTGCAGAATTGCCCTGGGTAAAATACGTAATGTGAGAGACGTAGCTCAGCAAGCCGAAAATACAGTCAGAAAACCTACTAATCCAGTGGGTAAGATTGAAGCAAGCTGGAAGGATCATTCATCTGTGAAGGACAAAGAAAAATTGACCCATATGGACTTGAGTGACAGTGTTATATCCTGGGCTGGGATATTCCCAGCCTACGGAGCAGTCAAATCAATTTGGGAACTGAGGAAATTGTCAAAACTCCTCGAAGTAATGAGCAATGTGACTTTTTCCGCTCTTGAACTTGTGACTGATGAAATGAATGCAATGAGAACAGTTGTATTACAGAACCGAATGGCTCTCGACTTCACCCTAGCGGCGAGAGGTGGTAATGCGTCTTGGCTTATCAAAGAAGAATGCTGTGCGTACATTCCAGACAACCAGCATGAAATTAATGATCACCTGGAGGTAATACAGCAGGTGTCAGCAATGGCAGAACCAGGCCCAAACCCACTGACGAACTTTTTCCAGAATCTGTTTGGGGGGTGGGGTCGGTCCTTATGAACATTCTGATTGCAATTTGTGTGGTACTGCTCATAATTGGAGCATGTGTCTGCTGCGGGATACCCTGTGTGAAAAAATTAGTTAAAGATTTAGTTGATGTATCAGTGACTGAAACCATGTACCAAGATATGGAATTGAATTTGTTGATACCGAGTGAAAGCCTATCTGAAATATAAAACAAATGACTTACTTAGCTGAAAATCCTTGAAAGGAAAAGGCTAAGAAATGAACTAATACTGTTTATGTTTCAAATAAGCATTAAATGCATTAACAGGAGGGAGAATGTTAGAAAAATCTATACATGCTGCTTAGAAAATATATTTACATACATGCTGCCTAGAAAAATATATTTACAATGTGTGCTGCTTAGGAAGATGTGTATTTAAACATTCAAACATATATAAGTTGTGTGATCAAATATATAGAGAAATGTGTGCTTTAGTTAGGAATAAATGTACTTAAATCCATAATAGAGAACAAAGTTTATGTAATGCATTTAATTCTGTCTTACTAGAATAATAGTAGAAATAAACCTGCATATTATTGCTTGAAGCACAAGCTGCAGTGTAATCAGAAATTTGACCTTGGCAGCTTGCAAACACAGCCTGGCTCATGTCTTTCAAGTAAAGATTATTTTGCAAAGTTAGAAAATAATAAATCTGTTCGCATGTGTGTCCTCTTTCCTGCCTCCACCAGGAGAGTAGCCTTGTGTGCACTATCTCTGATAGTGCGCAGCTGGGTACGAGGAAGACAAAGAAAGGCATTAAGGAAGACATACATCTATTGTATTTGAACTAATCAGAGAACCTTGAATTGGCTACATCCTCAGGAGGTCATCGTGACTGACCAGCTGCTTGCAAGGCTGTAACATTCTCATGGGAAAAAGACTTTTTGAAAAACACAAACTCAGCACTTTTTATGAATTACTGTGATGTAAAGACCCTGTCACTGACCACACCAGTGAGGTGGGCAAAACTGATAATGACCTGTATAAAACAGGTGTACTCTGTGAATAAAGTTAGACAAAATTCTGTACAAACTTGTGTATGGTTTTTTGGCTCCTAATGTACATTAGAGTTTTAAGATACTCAAGTTCTCCTGCATTATTGTTTGTTATTGATTGACATTGTGTTTGAATAACTCAATGATTTTTACAGTCTGACTCTAACGAATTTATTTAACACAAGTGCTAACATGGGTCCTGCAAGGGGGAAGATCGCATACCTGACATGTCGATAATATGAACGGTCGATGATGTCGTGTCGAAGAAGTGAGTGTCGTTCTTATGAACTGTCGGCGAACTCATATGGATCTATATATATATATATATATATATATATATATATATATATACGTGTATACCTATACGTGTCAATATTATGTATATGTGTGTATGTGTCTGTTTGTGTATATATATATATATATATATATATATATATATATATATATATATATATGTATACATATGTGCATACATGTGTGGATATCATGTGTTGTTTGTATACCTATATATATGTATAACTGTCCGAGGATCTGTAGACATACACTGCTGTGAATATGTATCCTGCATATATGTATCTGTATGTGGGGTGCATACAAACATCTGGTCCACACTCTTGTAACTCTCTTTACTTCACAGCTGAACTGTTCTGCCTTGCTGCAACACAGACAGGCATCACATGTGAACACAGATTAACATTAGGGGGGTATATATGGTGACAGACTTTAGATAAGCGTATTATACTGCTATGGCAGTTGGGCATGCTATGCTACACTTTAACATGACTGTCCTGCAGGTGGTGTGGTCTCACACCCATGTGTCTATCATGTCAGTATTAATACCACCACCAGCCGTTGGCCACAGTAATGTACAGAACACAGATATCATGGGTCACATCTTTGCCATTCACTGCTGATCTGCACAGTTGACAGGTATATCCCACTGCCCACAGGGACTGACACTATTGTTCAGAGCAGTTGTTGAGCAGAACATCATTAGAGGAACAAGTAGTGATGGCACATATAAATCATTTCACATTATACATCCTATTATTCTATGCCATATACTACATGCAAGTAAATAAAAATCTGTTTCACATACCTTTTATGTTTTTTCCGCTGTAACAAAGCCCTGAGCTTTGTTACTTTTATTAAAGTTGTTATTTTTTTTTCTTTTTATCTCTCTCTATCTCTCTCTCTCAGTCTCTCCAGGAGAGTGATTAAGCTGGTTTGAATAGATTGCAGCATACTTTTGTTGGTATTGCACATGATCAGGTGATGGCCTCTGCACCAGTCAGTGTCCACCATTTGCTAATTGCATGCAGCCTGCTGTGTAGTACTTCAGATAACAACTGTCATGGCAACCCTGTACTTTAAATTGCTGACTTCTGTGGGCGTTGTCCCTTCACCTTTCTAGTACAGATGACGTCCTTCCTGTGTGTGGACGTCAGTGTTATAGACAGCAGGTAGCAGTACCTCTTACAGCAGAACCTACAAACACAGGCCAAATACACATTTGGGTAAGGTTCCATACCTACAGACAGCATGAGTAGTGTTGTTGTGTGCACTGTATCTTGCTGGTCTTACAGGGTTTCTGTGTACATGGTACTTTTGCATGGAATGTTGTCTGTCTGCATAGCTCTCAACTGTGGGGCTATCCATATGATGCCAGGGGATTGGCTGTTAGGTTTTGTCTGTGCACCACACAGATATTGCCCCAGATATCAAGAACACCACGCTCCTCACGTAGAGCTTGCACGGCCAACCAAACTTAGCAAAAACACAAACGGCCAGCAAGATGGTTCCAACACTTTATTATGAACTCATAGAAAGGAATTGTTCTAGTAGCTGAGTCATATATCTTGCTACCTGTCAGTGTTCAGCCTTTTATGTGGGGAAAACATCATGCTCACTCAGGATTAGAATTGGAGAACACAGAAGCAACATACGGAATAAAAAAAACACAAATGCATTGTATCAACATACACTTACACATCCTACAGCCTGTTTTATGTTTACTGTTATCGACCGAATAGTAGGGGATAGAAGCCACCAACAAGGTTGGGAGAATACACTAAGTTTCAAAGAAAAATACTGGATAATTCATCTTGGAGCCTTGTTTTCTCCAGGTCTTAATGACCATTTATGAAGTTTGGCTCTTCTCTCTGTTGTTGTCCTATAGGTATACAACACACATGGCTCAAGATGATGATTATTAGTATATTAATATGTTTTATGTAACATAAGTATTTGTTACTGTGTTTGGGTCATATTATTAATATACATTGTTTTTGCAGATTGTGACATAATATCATATATTCTGTACTATTGTATAATAATTTTTTGGAATCCATATATTGCTCTTTTTATTGTATTTAGTATTTGACTTAATTTGGATACAATGGTGATGTCTAATATGACTGGAGGATTTACTTTGCCCTATCATATATATTTTTGGTGATAGGTTGGCAATGTCACATATATTTTTGTCTCACTGAAGAAGGCTTTGTGCCGAAACCGGTTTGAGTTTTGCTTTAGGGGCATTTTTATGTCCTTTCTATGAGTTCATAATAAAGCGTTGGAACCATCTTGCTGGCCATTTGTGTTATTGCCCCAGATATATCAGTGGCATTCTGTCTGTTGAGTTCTATCAGTACATGGCTCCATCCATTTGTATTTCAGTGTCATATTCCTGCATAAGGGTATGCTGCAACAAATCCTGTAACACCAGTAATTTCCAGGGTGTGTAACAGCAATAATGCAAATATGGCCCTGTGTTTCTTCCTCTATCCTCCATATATATGCCAGTCTTTGTCCTGCTGTGATACAGAAAGGGGTTGTTAGGTACTGGCCTATCATTATTTACCACTAGCATTACTGCTATCATCCCAGTCATGTCATGGACTCCAACACCAACTGTTGGGCCAAGTCCATATATATATATATATATATGGGGGCAACAGTTGGAGAACACATATGTGCCCTTGTACATTCCAGAGGTAAGTGTGTGGTACACAGTGTTCCTTGCCCTTGTAGAGCCTTTTATGGGGAGGGGTTCAATGTCCTTAGCCTAGGCTGTGACACCTTTTCAGGGATATAACTGTTAAGACAAGGGTCATTCAGTGTGATAGTGAGATTTTTAGGTTAAGCAATGTTATGTACAAGATACTGTGACATTACCACAAGTGCTACTTTTCCTCCTAGGGCTTGACTACAGGGTATAATTGGAGGCTGCTGAACTACATCTGTAATTGTTGATTGTTACGTATCTTGAAGGCAAATC
Organism: Protopterus annectens; assembly: GCF_019279795.1. Classification (NCBI taxonomy): domain Eukaryota; kingdom Metazoa; phylum Chordata; order Ceratodontiformes; family Protopteridae; genus Protopterus; species Protopterus annectens. Next base: position 492,933,725 of record NC_056744.1, read on the forward strand.
CTGTGTCTACTGTTGTACTAATTGAAGGCTTTGGCCTGGGCAGCATAGTATGGTATATATCCACATTGCTTGCATCTACTATTTTGTGTGGGCCTTGCATTCATCACTGATTACATATTTCAAACTTTGTGTGGTGTAAATACTGGCATACATTATTGTACAGAACACAAATAAAGGTTATCTGTGTATGCATACCTGTGTGTCGTGTCATGTCCTTTGAACTGTGGGTAGGTATATGTTTAATGTCAGTATTGGGAATGGTTGCCACACTACACATTTCACAGGTGGCAGTTAAAGGGCTTGTGGCTGAGGGATATAATTTGCACCCAGTACTTCCACACTACTTCTACATATGTATGGCTACTAATACCTTTTGTTTGTGTATATGTGCATATACCTATATATATCTCATATAGCTATATCTATATGGATCTAGGACTATTGAATGAAAGTTCAATAGTCAGAATCTACAATCACTGAACACACTTTAATGAACGTGCTTTCACTGAAAAAGCACTTTTGTTAAAGTGTGTTTAAAAAAAAAATAAAACATTACTTTAACATTTTTGCAGAGGGGCAAGCCCCCCTGCACCCTCACATAGGGGGCTGTGCCCCTCACACCCCCCCTACTTAAATATTCTCACTCTGAGGTCGCACTACAGTGGGGAAAAAGGAATTTTCGATTATCCCTACTGTAGTGCGATCTCCGCAACATGCATACTTACACAAAAGTGCTTTTCAGTGAAAAGCACTTTCGCGCAAGTATGCCCGGCTGAAGTATGCCCGGCTGAATCTGTTTTGGTTATGCTGCCATTCGGCGAACCATACGGATCCCATCTATATATATGTATGCATCTATCTAGCTATATAAATATATATATATATATATATATGTATAAATATATATATATATATATATATATATATATATATGTGTGTGTGTGTGTGTGTGTGTGTATATATACATACATATGAACATATGTATGTATCTACATACAATTGATGTTGTATGATTATTTGTGAGTCATACACATATATATATATATATATTTTTACATATAGCTGTCTATCTGTCTACATTTACATATATATATTTGTCCATATGTCCATACATGTTCGGCTCATATTTTGGCCTGTACCTCATTCTCCTGGCAATTGACATGGATGATCGCAGCACTGAAGTCAGTAACTAGTGCTGACACTTTTGTGTTTCGGACTTCATCTCCTTCTACATATGTGTTCTAATACATATAACTCTGTAACTAGCAACATTTTAAGTGTATTAGAGCATTAGTTGACATATGTCCCTATTTGTACCCACAGTGTGGCATACTTTTTCCAGACTTCTTGCATTAACAGGTTGTGTGGTATGATATTAATACATTTCCTGTACTGTTGACTGATTGTGCTGGATGATATGTATGTGAAAACATCAGGTTATGTATATCTGCCATGGTTTAGTAGTAAAGCACTTTGTGCATGGAGTGTAGGGTCCTGGTTTTGAGCCTTGCAGAGGCAGTTTATTTTGTTGCTGGGCAGAACAAGGGCTGTTGGATACAGAATGATTAAGACTCTTCTAAGCAGTTGTAAGTGGGTTTGCGTGACGGTAAGCACTGCTAACCTCCGCTTATGTTTTCTTACACTCAGCTTCGGAATTGCTCAACCTGTGTAATCATAGCTTATACCCGCACAAACCCACGCAAACCCACTTACGGCTACTTAAAAGTGTTTACTGACATTTACCCCATGCTAATTTCTTTAAAAGAAAAGAAAAAGAGGTTGATAGGAAAGTAGCTGCCCATTTCTTCTACAGCAACAGCTGTGCATATACACTGAATTTGGAGGTACATTTGTATCCTCAAACCCCTGGGAGAGGGGTGAGGACAACATATATTCATTGTGATGCCAATTAGACCAGATTACATGTGACCAGTGGACACATGTGCAAAATGGACAGCTATGTATGGGGCAAGATGTTTTTGTGGGAACAGATTGCCCTTTTTTTTTCAGGTGAGAGTGGGATGTTGGGGAGGGATAGTAGGTATATTTGTGGAGGTAGGTTGAGTAGGTTAACTGACAAGACAAACAAGATGCATACAGGGGCAGTATATGACACATGTGGGGGTAAACACTTTGGATGGGGATGGGTGTTTGTAAGTCGCAAGCCCATGAGCTCCCAACTGGAAATAGTGAGACTGAGGTCCCCACACATGGGCAGTCACCACTGCACCTTCACAGTCCCAAAGGTGGCTGTGCTGGGGGCTGTGTAGGAGGGGCAGGCTTACCCTTTAATTGCACCACTCAGCCCTCAAGCTGGCGGAGCCGGTCTCAAAACTCCAGATCGAGCTCCCTACGCACCACGGACTGGACATTTTGACGGGTGACAGGTTCCCCTCTGCGCCTGCTCCAAAGGGGGGGGTGTGCCTCAACCCCTGCAGCAGTTCCACCCAAAGGTAGCACAGGGCCCATGGAGAAGGAGGTCCCAGGCTGGGCTCCAGATGTGCTGGTTCCCGGTGCCATGGTCAGCTGAGGTGAGACAGGTGGGTCCGCTGGGACTGGCCTTCCCATACGAGCTATGTTGCAGCAGGTTTAAGACAGATATGGGTTAGTAACAGGCAACAACATTCAGGATTAGTTATAACAGCATGCATAGGTCTTCCCATTAACCCAAAACACCAGATTTAACACAGTTGCAGAGCAAGCAGAGCACATGCATATATGGAACAACAGTGGCTATTACAAAAGCATGCAGGTTTCATTGATGGCAACAGGCCACTAATATGGATGTATTTTAACATGGCAAATGCATAGAAACAAATGTGAATATTTATAAACATTAGGACATATGTCCCAACAAAAGTTTGCAGTGTACACATACCAGTTGAGGAGTGTCACTGGGTTATTTTGCAAATATGGTAGGGGTGAGAGAGAGAGAGTTCAATTAACAATTACTATATCTTTGTAGTTTTCACAACATTCTTAAGTCACTGAAGTGATCTTTCCCTTACATGTATTATTACACTACCCAATGGCCTTATATTGTACACTGATATGTTTATAGATTATTATATACAAGACCTGTGTCTTACATACAGGCATGACAAGATGCAGGTGTTAATGCAACATATGCTGAGAATTGCTGTCATACACTTTGGGTGAGGTGCTAGAATGACAGGTTTGTTTTCATATACATTCTATGACTATGTACACCTTTGACTATCGGTTATATGTCATTAATGGCTGCCTACATTTCTTGGATCATCACACTGATTTTGCAGGGGAAAGAGGTACCAGGCTGGTGATATGGGCCATTTATCTGGGCATACTGGACAGGTTGGACCAATTGTGGGGTATGAATATGCATACAACTTTCAATTTGAACATTCTAGCAAATTCTGTACAGTTGTTGGGTGTAATTATGCATACAGCTTTCTATCTGAACATTGTAACAAAATCTGTACAGTTGTGGAGTATTGTGCATTAAACTTAGTAGCACTCCTAGGATTCAAACCCCTGCTGTGTGTGACAAAATGTTATAGCTAATATCACATTGCACTGTGCTATCAGGGAATTGATATAAAGCTTTCTACTGTTTTCTAAGTCTCCCTCACTTGCACAATATGACTGACCTCTTGGCACTTCCAACATTGTTATGCAGGACTTCATACACATTTTATCTGCATACCACAGTGTGGGTGACACAGTTTAAAATACAGCGGTACTATTTATAGTATGCAACAGTTCGCCAACATACGACAGAAGACTAAACAGAATCACTCCAGGGGTTATACCTTTACTCACAGACTATTATATATTTATTTCTACTGGTACAACACTTTCTAAGGCTCTTATATTTATTTGTTATGACAGTACATGCAGACTAATTACTAACCTGCCTCGTGATGTAGCCTTTGCAACCTAGCATTATGGATTTGCTGGTTCGCAGGTTGCTCATTTGCAGCTGTCGGAGGAATACAGTGATATTTAGCCATACCTATCTAAAGTATATACAAGATAGGCAATTCCTAACTACTTAGTAGAATGAGTACTTAGTAGTGGGGCATAAGCCATCTGCCGAGACTCCTGGAGCCACTGTTCCAGTACATCCCCCCTTGCCACCTCAGGTCAGCATGGTGGTGTCTGTCTTGCTCACCAGTCCAGGGGATACCTGTGGTACTGGTGAGGTCATGGGCGAGACTGTCCCAGGCTTCCATTTTATACTGCAAGCCCTGGTACTGGCCCTGCAGTAGTCTCTCCTCATGGTGTTTTACCAGGTGCCATACCATGATTTTTGACTCCTGGATGCATCAGCGCTGCACTCTAAAATGAGTGACTTCACCCACACCAGCCATTCTGCCTGCAGTAGGAAGCTCCAACCAGTTATGGAACAGATTCCCGCCTGTGGGGTTTAAATATGGCCAGTTAGGTAGGTACTAGACTCTCAGCCCTGGGGCCTATACAAACCCAGCCAAAAAGGTACCCTGGCTTTTGCCACCCAAGCAAATTATTTTCCTGTGCCACTGTCGAGCAGAGCCACAGAGGTGATCCCTGGTGTGAATTTCCTATTTCCCATCCAGTCATCAAGATTTTTCTTGAAGAGTGCTAATGAGGAGCTTTGTTTGATCACTTTTCTGTGATTGGCCAGGTTTGAAAAGGCTAAGGTATGGGCACACCTGCTTACCTAAGGTTGGCAGTGCTTAAAGAGGTATACCACTAGGCATATTGGATTGACTCCCCTACATATTGCTTACTCTTACTAAGTTGAGCTGTGCTGTGGTTAGCATTGCTTAATAGTTAATTAACACTATATCTGCCTTTTGGCAGTGATTTATTATTCATTACAGCTTCTATATGTGTCTGGTATTCATGATTCTACATGTCTACTACATCTGCACTTTATTACAATAACACCTCATATCTATGCTTACTGCAGTACTCCAGTTCACATATTTATGTTATGTAGCAGGTTATACCACTTCACACCGTACATAGATTCAGTTCACATGTTTGATTTGATTTTCCTGTGGTGAGGATTAGTTTACTGATATCTCATTCATGTGTATTGCTTTGATGGTTTAGTGGTTGACTAGTGTGGTTATAATGTACAAGGTCCTGAGTTTGTGTCTTGCAGAGATATTTTTTTTGTTGCAGGGAGGAACATGGGCCATTGGGTACAGAGTGATTAAGGCACTTTAAAGCAGTTATAAGCAGGTTTGCATGGGTTTGCTTGACGGTAAGCATTGCTAACCTCTGGTTACAGTTTCTTACACTCAGTTAGCTTCTAGTTTGCTTACCCCTGATCAAACACACTTAAACATGCTTACTAGTGCGTATATATGTTTACTACTGCTTATTTGTGCTTAAACCTGCTTACTAGTGCTGTATACATTATTACACTGACATTTCACATGTGTATTTAATGCAGTACACCAGTTCACATTTAAATGTCATCTAGTAGGTTATACAGCATAAAGATGTAAAAGTATGTTCATATACAGATTTCACATGGAAAAGGGTATGTGCTGCAGTGGGACTCAAACCGGGAAGGGCTGTTTGTTAGGCGGATGCTCTAACCACTACACTCTTGCTCTGCTGCTTTATTTGCATATATATTCCTTGTTATCCTCCTCAGCCTTTTAAGCTGCTTTAACCATAGCTAAGCGATGGGCATACCCGAGCATCTACGGTTAGCTATACTCAGGGTTTTTTAAAAAAAAGGGGGTTTCTTATTTTTATATTATGTTGTTGTTGTAGTACACATGGGGGACTGTTGGTGGGGATATGCGGACACCTATGAGCAGTCTCGCTCATTTATTTACACTTTCTGCTGTTCTTCTTTGCAGGGGCATGTTTATTCTGAGAGCTCTGCTCTCAGACACGCCCCCTGCATTCGTCCTTGCTCTGTGTAGGAATAGGAGGTCAGGCAGTGCGCCTTCATTAATATGCATGGCGCGCTGCTGTCCTCCTCCTCCTAAACTGCCGCTTCCATGCAGGACTAGATTAGTCTTACATGGGAGATTAGCAAATCTGGGGGAAATGTAATCTGAAAATGTATAATTTTTTAAAATGATATCAGGTCTTTAATATACCTTGTTTCAGAATAATTTAGTGACATGGCATTTAAGAGTACCTGGGTTACATTCTGAAGCTTCTTGATAACAAACCTTTTTGTTCCACCTTAGAAACATTATATAGTGAATAGAACAGATATCATAGATAAAAAGAAAGTTACTATACAGTTTAGATCACTGGATATCACTATTAATGAAATAAAACAGGGTTTGGCAGAAAGATGTAAAAATGTCAACATTTGTATCAAATAAAGACATTTATAGATGGAAGCTAATTGCAGAACTGAGTGCAGGAGGCATTGGTCACTTTAAATACTGGAAAAGAATGCATTCAACATTTTTCTAGCATTGTGACAATAAATGGTAAAAAATGAATATTAAGGTATTGGAGGCAGCCAAAAATGTGTTAGTTTTGTGGACAGTGATAAGAATTTAATACAAAAGTGCCTAAGAAAAAATGTCCTTAGTGTAGGTATGTTGGACACTCTATAAGAGACTAAATCATTATGTAGAAAGTGTGGAAAATAAGGGCACTTATGGTATGATTGTGCTGAAACAAGTAATGATGATGCAAATGCAAGTAATAACAAAAATGTTGAAGCTGTTTTGAAAAGGGTTTAAAAAATTGAAAACATAAATGAGAATGTGATAGTGCACATGATATACCATATACTTATCTGTTAATAAATCAGGAAGACAAAAATGAATATGGAGCTGAACATATTACTTAGGTGCACAATATGTGAGAAGTATTTGATTTTAAAGGATAATATGAATACAAGGAGGGAGTCTGATAAGTAATACTATTGAGAATAGAGAAAGAAAAGGAAGATATTGATGCAGCAGAAGAGACTGAATAAATGATAAGGCATGAATAATTTGTGCTTAATATTGCCTATTGTTAATACTATGAAGAACAAAGTTAGAAGACAGAGTTGTGCAGTTGGGTTTAGCTCAAGAAACAGATGTCATATGTTTAGCAACTATAAAACTTGGACAGAGATATAAAAGTGAAAGTGTTATGGGACAGATCAATAATATGTTCTGGGGGAAATTTCTATTGTAGCAATATTAATAAGAAATAAAAAATACAAATACTAGATGAGCTAGTGGTAAGACAATGCAATGTGTAGTCTGTGAGGTAGGTATATAAAAAGTTATATTGCTGGGAGCAATATATGAATATAATAACATGAAAGATAAAGTACTTATGTTTGATGAGATTACAACTATATAATGATGTAAATAATGACTTTACAACATGAGAAAAGCTTTAGGAAATGTAAACCAGGATGTACAAGTGTGCAGAGTATTAATCTGGTATGGGAATAGGTAAAGAAAGGGCAAACACCTATAGTACTGGTAACTTAACAGAAATTGTCTACCACATTCAGAAAGGCTGGAGGACATTGACAGAGAGAAGAGTGTTTTTCTTTTCAGATCATGAGATGGTATGGATAAAACAATGGGAGTGGAGAAGGAGCTTCTAGATTACGGCATCGAATGGGTTGTTAACTGCTTTTCCTTTTATCTAGACATATTAAGCGGAATACAAAAACCCCGAACGGCCACAAAAGTGATTTTTTTTCCCAGGGGAAAAAATTGTTTGGCCAATACAAAAACAAATTCAGATTTTGTGAAGTGGCAGCTTCTCTCCCACTCTCCACCCCCCCCCCCCATCTAAATATACCAACTCCAAGGTTGCACTACAGTGGAGGAAACGTCAAATCCCCAATAATGGCAAAGCAATTTTTTCCCCTGGGATAAAATTCACTTTTGTGGTCATTTGGGGTTTTTGTATGTCACTTAATATGTGTCAATAAAAGGGCATTCAGTTAACAGCCCATTCAATGCCGTAATATAGACCTGTGGAAGAATATACAAATATTGTAAAAGGAATGAAACAATTAAGTAAGGAAGCATTATTGACAAGGAATTCAAGAAATAAATTAAGCAGTTATGAGAGGACCATAAAGTGATAAGGCCATTATATGAAACATTATCAAAATGCTGCTTGGCAGATAAAAAAAAAATGCAAAAAGAAAAAAATAGTTGAGATATATTTTTATAAAGTTAAAAAAGGAGTATGAGAGATACATGATGGAATATGAAAATTTAGTAAATTAGACATTGATTACTGATGAAACTGATTTATATAATAAAAACTGGGAAAAAGAAGAAAGTATGAACTATGGGCAGAAATAGTTCATGAATGGGAAAAAATAAGAAATTATTACTTTTTTCTCCAAAACATTCCTAGTGAGTAGGGGAAATGACAAGCAAAATGGATGAAGATTGGATGATTTATAAGCAAAAAGGTCAATCATGTCAGTGGCCCTGCTAGACAGGGGTCCAGGGAAGTAAATATTGTGGAAAGAAATAGCCAGGGAGTTGTTATGGCTAGGCCTGTATAGGCCCTAGGGCCGATAGCCTAGTACCAACCTATGAACCTATAATGAATACAATAGTGTATAATAAGTGAAACTATAAAAAGATGACAGAACAGAAGATAATAAGAAAAGTGACTACATTTTATGAAAAAATGGAAAAAAAGAATAGGGAAAGAGATGGTATTATAGGAGGCAAATGTTAGTAGTGTGTTAGGACCTGATGATGGCATATAGAATATATAAAATAATGACTTATGAAGACTGAATGCGTTTAGTGGAACTAATGAATGAATAGAAGGAATACAGAACAGTAAAATAAGAGATATGTGAAGGTGTAATAAGGTTTATCCATAAAAAAGTAGAGAAAGTAAATATATTTGTAACTGTGGATTACGAAGTATGCATGAAGATCATGAGAAACAGGTTGTGAAGAATACTGATAGAGGCAATCTATGAGGAAATATATGGAGCAGAGGAACACCAAGTTTATTTATTTATTTGTTTACTTACTATGTATTTGGTACAGCGGTAGCATTGTTGCCTCCCAGCAAGAGGTTCTCCTGTTTGATTCATGGCTGGAGTGCCTTCTGTGTGGAGTCTGCATGCCCTCCCCGTGGTTGATTGGCCTCCAAAATACATGAGTGAATGGGTGTACCTTCGCTGAAGGTTGGGCATCGGGCTGGCAACTCGGCACCCCAAAAAAAAAATCTACTGCCAATCATTAGCGGACTGGAGTTCCGCTGTTGCGACCCCTAACCAGGAAAAGACAAACAACAACAACTTACTATGTGTTTGTTAACTAGGTGGGCTGATCCATTGACTCTTTTCAGGTAAAACAAATCAGAAAAAATGGAGAAATGGTCAAGAAACCACAAACTAGAAAAATCAAAAATTGGCTGTCAGCATACCCAAACTCCAGGAAAACTGCAGTAAATAAGTCCCCCATGTATCGCAGGCCATAAATCCATTATTAAAGCTTAAAACACATTCAGTTACATTTTCATCTTAAAAAAGGCTTCATGAGAATACGAAAATTATATAGCACTTATACTTTATATAGCAGAACCAGTCAACTAATTATAGCAATTAAATCCTGGTTTGATATTTTCTTAAAGATATAAGCATACAAACTGCAAAAATGTAAAATTATGGCATTTGAACAATACATGTCTACCATACCTCATTATTTTTAAATGATAAAACTCCATTTAAAAAAAAAACTTAACCACCAAAAATTGAATAAAGACTGTGAATTCAATTTTCTGTAAGGTCATTCTGAGAATAAAACAGTTTTCAACTAACACCCCGGTTCAGTGAGCAGCAGTATGCATATTATATCAAATGCAGAATAAACGCATCATTAGGGAAAAAAGTCACATCATGAAAAAGAATAAGCATAGAAAGAAATGTATAATTAGGGAAAAAGCAAGTCATATAATGAAAAAGTCTAAGTGCTGATACATTGGTGACAAACAAGTTATCAGCAAGTATAAATACATTGGCAAAACAAACATTATAAACAAGAGCTATGTATATACACACACACACACATACACACACACACACACACACACACACATATATATATATATATATATATATATATATATATATATATATACACAAACAGGAAGCACATCAAATAATATTTAGAGGAACATGTACAGGTTTGGATACAATGATACAATGACATTAATATATCCAATGGTGATAGCCTGAATTGGTGCTTAATATTAACCACTGTCATTGTTAAATTCCATCCAGGTGACCAGGGATTGATTTGTGGTTTGAG